>NW_028261385.1:74880474-75180474 GCF_051295495.1 Thamnophis sirtalis | reverse complement strand
TATTGCCCAATACAGTTGTCAATCCACTCAAATGTACACATTAGTATATACTGTAGATACCCTTGTAACATACAAGAGTACCTTAACTGTGACATTGAAATAAAATATCACATATTGTTGAATATGCAAATATACGAATGCACATTTGCAAGTCCCATCAGGTGTTATTTTGAATATGACAAAATGGATTGCAATCTAACACTTTGAATTTTTTTGGGAGACATTATACTGAGCATATATCTCTCCTATCTCTTGTCATTTAAATAATTTTAACTTAATTATTGTGAAAATCATAAATTATAAAGAAAAAAATGTGGTTTTTAAGGAGACAGTATTTCTCCAAATTGTACCTTATGTTCATAGACCAAACATAAGAAGCACATAGTCAATTTTTTTTCTTCATATAAATAAAGTGTAATGGAAAGGCACTGTATGTCATTATTTTCAAAAGGATATACTCAAGAACCCATGAGTGTACTATGTAAAACCCTGCTGCCTGAGATGACCCCGGCTAAAATAAATTTTCTTTGATGTTTTGGACCTTGTTGTGGTATTTGCTCAAGCTGACGCAGAGTCTACTTTAAAAAAAAGTTCAAGAAACATAAGACTTCGTATTAAGATAGATGTTGCATCGAACTAAAGCAAAGCCCAATATCTACAAAACAGTGATTTTTACACAAGAAAATTTCTTGTGGATTCTAGAAGCGATCATTCCCTAAAATTTACATTTTGGGGGAGACAAGTTATCATGAACTACTTTGAAGTGCTTAGATTTGCACAATATTTTTAACACGACGCAAAAAGGAATATGCCTCAAATTTTGCTGCACAGCAACAAGAAACCCAAAAAAATGGGATTATTTGGTAACACAGAGAAACCATTTTTACAAATGGAGTCTGAGGTGCAGTAACAAAGCAGAAAGATTTGAGCCTTTTTTTATAAGGGTATTCTTTCACAGATGTTTTTCAAGAACAAATGTAGCTAACCAGGCCGACATTGCTTCCCACCGTGCAACATTGTAGGGTTACTAAAACATGATATAGCACTTTTCCAGAGGCTTTTGAGGAATAATTCAAGAACAGCGACTTGAATGTAATAAGGTTCCTATGAAAAAATACTAGTGCACTCTCCAGAAAACTCAATATATATATATAAAAAATAACAAATTGAATGAATAAAAAAGAAATATTTACACAAATGCTACCCTGTTTCCCTGAAAATAAGACCTCCCCAGATAATAAACCCACTTGGGCTTTTGAGCGCATGTACTAAAATAAGCCCTCTCCTGAAAATAAGCCCTCCTCAAAAATATTGTAAAACCGCAGCAGGCATGAGATGACCACGCTCACCGTCTCCTGCACCTCAAAAATAATAAGACCTCCCTGAAAATAAGGCCAAGCGCTTATTTTAGGGGTCAAAAAAATAAGACCCTGTCTTATTTTTGGGGAAACACAGTAGCTATGAAACATTAAGGCTGCATTCTGGTTCAAGTTATTGAATGGGAGGCAGCCTCAGTTTAACACCAGGGGCAGGCAGGTAGCTGAAGTTACTGAAGAAATACAGCTGGCGTCTTCCAGAGATAAACCCACGGTTTTAAGCTATCTCTACTACCAACTGCTGACTGAACATTTTGAACTCTACCTACTCATGGCAATGATATGTCATTAATTTACGAAATGCTAAAAATGGCATAAGGCTTCTCTGTGGCATGCCTGGAATTCTGAAACTTATCACCAAATTGGTGAGGCAGTGAATAGACAATGAAACGAAGCTGTGATTCTAAGTAACTTTTGGATTACTACAAGGGCAGTCTCACTAAGACATTAATGTATTAATTAATGAGGGATTTTTCCTTCATTTTAAATCAACTAAATCCTGTTAGGGTTTTTTTTAAATAAAAAGCTAAGAGCAGTACACAACAGCAATTAAGAGTGCCACAGACAGTTCTCTTGCTGTGGTTTCTGTATATCTTAATAACATGTTTGAATTTTTGGTTTATTGTTTCCTTTAATTGTTACTCCTATTAGATTCTTCTTTTTTTCTTTATAATCATAGGCATTATATAAATGAGTGTGCCCCAACAATCAAGCCTGTGATTATTACGCTACATAATAATACACATTTTAACAGTGATTTTGCCAATTACATAAAGTTCCATTCTTCTAGTTGGCAGAGCTAAATGAAAGTCTTGCTTAGAAAAATTGCACTCACAGTTGTACTGACTCTGCTTGTGTGTTCTAACATGTACAGGGAATCATCTCTGTAGTTTAATTTTTATTGAATAATGTGATGGCATAGCAGCAATGTTTGGACAGAAATAGAGATTGATAGAGTGTGCAAGTTTTGACAAAACCGGGTGAGTATTGTACTTGCATTATGTCAAACCAGAGTTCTGATACTTAATAACCTGAATCTTACCAATTATATACAAATAAGCAGACTGTGTTTATGTTGCATCATAATGAGGTTTGTTTGGGTTTAGCTTCACACATCGCATGAAAGTAGCCAGAATGTGTTTTATTCAGCTTTTGTAGTTCCATGGCTGGAATCTTAAAATGTGGAACCCACATCTTCATGCTGAGAATACATTCACATGTAAACTTGCATCAAGATGAATGTTTTTGAATCCATTTTCTTTTGAATCGTATTAATTTATTCATTTTGGATTGAGGAATGGTCATGTGACTGCTTCTGAAGACCATCTTCTGGGACAGTAATGAGCTTTCCTTTTGATCAGTCACTGTGAGAACAGAGAATTGGACAAGATGGGTCATGGGTCCAACCTAGCAAGCTGTGGCTTACTTCTTATGACTCCTGACCTTCCATAATCTGCAGGCATATAGCCAACCAATGGCAATACAAATAGAAAGGAATATATGAAAACAGATTTAATTACATATAAGGAGGTAATAGTTTTCAAGAGAAGACTTTTTGGATCGGGTCTTCCATTTCAGTTTCCTGAACAGCCAATGAGTCTTTGGAGGACTTTCCCTCTCCAATCATACAATTTGATCAGGGATAAATACACAGCATCTGTTTTTCTCCCCCTTAGGCAAGGTACCTTGAATTTTGTTATTTCTCTCAATATGTGGTGGCCAGTGTGTTGTTGTTTCTCTCAGTGTGTTGCAAAAATATTTGCAAGCAGGACACCAAACAGGAATGCATCCGAATAATGAATATACCAGCAGAAGTCTCAGAATGCCAGTTGCTTATTAAAATATATACACTTTAGGCCAATTCCTGAAATCAAAGAGCATGAAGCCTTATTGATCATCACCAGTAGCTCACAAAACAGTAAAAAAAAAAATCATCCATATTCCACCTGTCCCTCCACAGTACAAATTCCTGGTCCCCAGGGCAACATTTTCCCAATACCAACACATTTTGCATACTGAAGTATATCGGTTTATTGCCATTTTAAGTCCAAAGGGGGTTCACAAGATCACATTCATGTAAAGTAGTACTGGGATCTTATGATTTGCAATTTTAGGAGTATGGACATCTGGAATATTTACATTTTCAGTCACTGGTTTAATAAACAGGTTGAAAAAAAGTGAAGCAAGAATGTACATATTCTCCATGTGTCATACTGTATCAGAGATTTTCCTTGTAGGCTGAATCTCACTGTTAAAAAAGTTGTAAAGTACAGGTTTGGAATCTTAAAAAGAAGGCATCTATAAATATATTTATTTTTGAATTTCTTTCATAAAATAGTTTGGTATAATGAATTGAACACAGGTATGAAATGTAGGAAGGTCATATGTAGGAATAACTTCCTTTTCTTCATATAGTTTTGTCTGAGATGGTACATTATAAGAATACAATTCACAGTGACAACAGTCTTGAATCTTACTTAATCACTGCCAACTATACTTTTCATTTCTCCATCTTTAAATCAGAGTGACTCTTGAGATTGGTCATTCCAATTACAGTTTCTTGGAGAGGTGGAAGGTTGATGATGAAGTGAAGAGATGGATGTTTCTTTCCTGTCATCACAGTTGTGTATTATTTATTGCCTAACATGTGGTTGTGTGTAAGTAGCACTCTCTCCTTAGAACAGTCTAACTGATTTTATTGTATCTTCATTTTCATTCATGTTTATCACATTTTTAATACTCTTTTCTTTTCATAATGTATTCCAATATTTTGTTTTGTTTAAAGACTTATTTGTGTAATATTGCTATGCTACCTTTTATTCAATCCTCCTTTCTTATTAATATAGATTTCATCAGATTGTTCATTACCTGCTATTAAGTTTCTAACTGTGAAAATAATTGTCGTTAATATTCAGTTTTCTTTATATGTCTTATTCCTGTCAGTTGTCCTTGAAGGAAGAATCCTGCTCTCATTTGGGTTTGGGTGTGGGTGTGGGTGTGTAAAGCAGTGTAACATACAAGATTGAGATTATCACTCAATGATATACACAAGTATTACTGTGAACCAGATATGATCAGAAATTCTTGTGAATTTTTTATCTACTTGATCTGACCAACATGTTGCAAAGTATAAATATTATTTAAGTCGTTGATTTACAGCAAGGGTGTCAAACTGGAGTCCATGGGCTGGATGCCCATCTCAGCTCTGCAAAGGCAAAAAAATGTCACAATACATCATATGTCACGTGACATGATCGAGTTTGACTTGAGTTACAGCTATCTGTTCAGTGAGTGTTTGAAGTTACGACGGCACTGAAAAAAGTGATGTACTTCATACTTACAACTGTTGCAGCATGCTCGTGGTCACATGATCAGAACTTGACTGCTTGGCAACTTAGCCTGTATTTATGATGGTTGCATTGCCCCAGGGTCATTTGATCACCATTTGTAACTTTCCCAGCCAACTTCCAACAAGCAAAGTCAATGGAGGAAGACAGATTCACTTAATGACTGCATGAGTGACTTAACATTGCAGTGATTTGATTTACAACTGTGGCAAAAAAAAAGCTCATAACATGAGCACAACTCACTTAACAGGCACTTAACTGCCTGGCTTAGCAACAGAAATTTTGGACTCAATTATGGTCATAAATCAAGGACTACCTTGAGTTTGTAAATTCTTACATTGAATCCTATGGCATTTGGTCTTGCTCTCCAAAATAGGTACTGGATGTGGTTAATCAGAGCTCTGGCCACAGCCTTCACCTGCTTTTCTAGCTGGAACTGTGAATCTAGGAATCTAGGAATCTAGGAGTCATGGGCCTCTCCTTTGGTGGGCTACAACCTCCTCTAGAACTTGTGCAGAGGTCTGACAAAGAATCTAATGGGTTCTGTGTGAACTTCCTGGGATTTTCTTTCAGCTTGTTTTGTCTCCTCATTGCATGTCCTACCTAGCTCTGAAGGAGTTATACAATTGGGTGTCACTGGTATAGATGATGGCAACCAAGAAATGAATTTCCCCAATGGCTTTATACACGGGTTATACAATGAGGGGGAGACGGCTGAGCTGTGTGACAGTCCATATTGGATGAGCTGTAAGGTCAAATATTCATCTCTCACTACTATCAATTGGAATTGTTCACTCAGGAAGAAATAGAACCACTGCAAGGCTGCACCCCCCATTTCATTTCTGTTCTATAGCCAAATCTGTTTGAAAGAGATATAGCCATGATGTTTCATGCAGATTTTTCACAATTGCAGTCCCACAACCTTCGTTAACATTAGAGACTAGGTATTTGTGTCCAGTACTATGGATTGAAAAATGGCCTTTTCGTATGGAAAAGTGCTATTTTCCTCAAGGGGGAACTAACTCCTCCCTTAAAAACATTAATCACCTTTCAAATCCAATTTTCTCCCTGTGAAATGTCTTTGCAAATCTGTCACAACTGCCTGAAGAAACATAAACCAACCCATTCTTGCCTTACCTTAAATGTTGCTGCCAGAATACATTCCATCAACAAAATTAAGGACAGAGAAATATTGATGCTGTCTGTATCGCCACAGGGCAACACCCAACGTGTGCTTGTACTTGTGTCCAGTCATATTCACTTTTTGTCTCCCACCACCAGCTCTCTAGGCAAATTTTTTGCCACTTCATCTCCTAGAATTCTTCAGTTAAACATGGAGCTTTCTGAGATCTCTGGTCTCAAAGGAAGCTTATGGGCAACCTGTTCAGTAGCCTTGCCATCTCCAAATTCCAGAAATGCATTTCCAAACTGTTGCTACCTTCTGGAACTTAAGGACCATGGAATGGTCCATCTTGTGGTGTTTCACCATTGCAGAAGCTAACCTTGGCAACTAACTGCAAATTAGTGATTTGACCAAAACAAAGAGCTAATGGCAACATGCTTTGTTTAGATGTGACACTGGATCTGCTTCAGCAGAGAATTAAACCCAGATCTTGTTTTCAGGACATGGCGACTGATATATGCTATCATTAATAGTTGGGGGATATGTGATGATCTCAGAAAGAGATGTTGATAGGCAGCTAGGTGGACAATATACTGCCCACATATTTAGCCTATCTCTATAGCTCATTTGAAGCTAAACTCCCTTCAGTGAATCAACCATATGACCCCATGGTAACAAGCAGGATCTCACATGGGACAATTAACCTTCCCTCTCTCCCATTACTGCTGTTGCAATAATTGAAACACTAGTGGGCAAATATTAGAACTCATCCCCAGTAGGACTGGGGCAAAAGCCATCCAGAGATAGGGCACCAGGATCTTAGGAAAAAGTATAACAAAGGACCTCATATTTGCTGGTCTCCCATCTCCTGAACTGACAGCCCAGTATTTCTCATTATATCTTCCCATTATTGTTACAACTTTCTTATATTTCTCATGATACTCCCCCAGGCCATCCTAATTCACATCCAACCAGCAATCCTGGAGCATTAGATCCCATTACACATATCTTTTCCCTTCATTTATTTATTGCTGGTATAAATTATTGTAGATAATATTGTAATATTGATATTCTCTCTTTCTCTTCATCTTTGTGTATATGTGTGTCCCAACTAGCTTTGTTTTGATTACATTTTGATCCTTATTATTTTCTATTTTAGTGCCCTTAGGCATAACCACATAATAAAAAAATCCTACTACATCTCTTCCTTTAAATGGTTTTCTGCCTAAACTGTTCTGTCTGAAAACAGAACTCTCACATTTCTTGAACTTATCTTATGCCCACTACTATTATAATACCTCCACTTTGGTTCCCATCCTCTTATCACTCCAGCAAGTGATCATTGTACTACCACTTTAGCAAAAAAGGGGGTTGAGCTTTTCCCAGCTATTCTCCAGTTCTCAGCCTCTGTCTTTTAAAACCAAAAACATGTTGGAGAGGGTTTGTTTTAAAAAAAATGTTGCAAGCAATGTCCTTCAATGGATATCTTGTCCAACCAGATCCATTGTCAGCAGCTGTAACAGTGACCATGTGCAGTAGTCACACTAGCAACACAAGTGTAGAAACATAGTGCAGGGGCTTTTCACATTACCTGAAAAAAGGCAATAGTCCACTTTCTTTCTGCAGACCCAAGGTGGTATAGTGGTTAGAGTGCAGTACTGCAGGCTACTTCATCTGCTAGCTGCTAGTTCAGCACTTCAAATCTCAGCAGCTCAAGATTGACTCAGCCTTCCATCCTTCCAAGTTGGGTAAAATGAGGACCCAGATTGTCGGGGGCGATGTGCTGACTTTGTAAATTGCTTAGAGAGGGCTGTAAAAGCACTATGAAGCAGTATATAAGTCCAAGTGCTATTGCTAGTACTACTCACTGAAGATGTTACATTGGCCTCATCTTTTTGCCTCTGTCCCCTCACTTCCTCTTGCCATATGTCTCAAACATTCAATAGCAGCGGCACTTAGATGTATATACCACTTTGTAATGCTTTACAGCCCTCTTTAAGCAATTTTCAGAGTCAGCATATTGCTCTCGACAATCTGGGTCCTCATTTTACTGACCTCAGAAAGATGGAAAGTTGAGTCAACCTTGAGCCATTCAGAATCAAACTACTGGAGTGAGAATTGAGCTAACCTGCCGTACTGCATTCTAACCACTGCACCACCATGGGTCTTGAATTCTGTCTCCTTATCTTGAAGTAAGGGAGGTCCACTTCAGGTTCTTCCCTGTTCCCTTTATAGAGTATTCCTGAAAGCAGGAGACTAATGTTAGACATGGAGGCAAAGTTGCATGATGTATCTGATTCTGTCATTATACTTGCTACCTCCACAGCTTTTAGTTGGTGAAACAACTGTCTCACCCTCTCTAGTGGCAGTACCAGTCTGGCAGGAGGGTAAAATTAAACCTTCATGTCATGATGTCTTGTAAGGTTATTGAGGCTCAGTCCTCCAGCATGACTTGTCTTTTATCTTTTGATAGCAAACATATGAATTTGCAACGTGCATTGGCTAATGAGAGACTCTTCAGATTAGAAGTATCCTGTAGTCTCTTTGATAGCAGCCAAGTAGAATTATAGCTCTCCAGAGAGCAATACATCCAACTATGTACATCAACAGAGAAAAGTACTTGTGTTTCCATAGTGATTAACAAGACCTAGGATGATTTCCATCTCTTCATTTTGGTCTCCTGAATTTTTTTTTTTTGCTGGACAGATTCTCGGCAAGGTTGTGTGATTGGATCATGAGTTCACTTTTTTTGGTTCTGTTTTTATCCCTACATTCTTCTAGAATGAGCATTTTAACAGTTTATGAAATAATCATGTGTATCCTTATTTTTGAGTGCTTCCCTCTTTAACTGATCCACTAGAGATTGTCTGAAGGAAGAAATTACCTAAATAGGCTTCCAGCAAGTGATACTTATGCCCTGCACTAAGTAATGAATTTAAATCTTTCCAGATGATGCAAATAGATATTTAAATTATCTCATCTTGGCTATTTTTCCACAAGTAAAATTTCAGTTTAAGCTTAAATTAAATGCCTACAAACCTGTTTAATTTAAATTAAATGCATACAAATTTATTTAATTGTTCACACACATTCTGTACCTGACATACTACTTCTGTGGTGAAATCTTCACAATTGGAAAACCTCTCCCATTCAGAAACCTCAATAGAGACTCCCTTTTGTTCCCTAAAAATATTGCTTGTTACCTTGTCTTTTTAGTGGCTGTCCATCCAAGCTTTGCCTGGAAGAACACTATCATAATGACATTATTTGCCAAATTAAGCTCTCCTATAAGGAGGCTTGGGACGTGGTGGCTCAGTGGCTAAGACACTGAGTATTGATCAGAAGATCGGCAGTTCAGCAGTTTGAATCCCTAGCGCCACATAACGGTGTGAGCTCCCATTACTGGTCCCAGCTTCTGCCAACCTAGCAGTTCGAAAGCATTTAAAAATTCAAGTAGAAAAATAGGAACCAGTTCAGTGGGAAGGTAACAACACTCTGTGCACCTTCAGCATTTAATCATGCCGGCCAGATGACCACAGAGACATCATTGGACAGTGTTGGCTCCCTGGCTTAGAAACAGAGATGAGCACTGCCAGGGGTGGGTTCCTTCTGGCATTACTACCGGTTCGGTCCCTGCACCTGTGCACATTTGCACTTAAAAAGGTCTGTGCATGTGCACACCATTAAAAAGGGGAAAAATACATTTTTTCAATGAAGATTGTTCTGCACATGTGCAGAACAGAAAATAAAGGTGGCAGCACCCAGGATAGAACCGGTACAGTCATGTGTCCGGCCGAGTTACTATCTATTCAGCCAAACCAGTCCAAACCAGTAGGAACCCACCTCTGAGCACCGCCTCCTAGAGTTGGAAATTACTATCACACATGTGCAGGGAACCTTTACCTTTACCTATAAAGAGGCTATGTATGTATGTATGTATGTATGTATGTATGTATGTATGTATGCATGCATGCATGCATGCATGCATGTATGTACATGTCATTATTTTTATTATTGAAATAATTCATTGGCAGTGTCTTCATACAGATGAATATCACAGAGTTGTTAAAAAGTTTAATATGGAGCCTATGAAAATCTAAAGTCAAGGAACTATTATAATCCTTGGGGGGTGGGAATCAGTGCTGGTTCCGTATGCACAATAATGGCATATCTAAAGCCTCATTTGAAATGGAGATTGATAATATCAACAAATCATCTTGCATACTCTTTTGTGACTTTTAATTGGTCTTAGTGAACATATTGCTGTACAGTGGATGCTGGCTAAAATCAAAAGCAGCAGCAACAGATGCAGAAGGAGATGCTTTAAAACAACAGCGAAGAGTGACAGATGTATTAAATGCCATGTTTTGAGAACGCATTCCACTAATATTCCCAACAAAAAGTCAGAGTTTACTCAGATGACTATGAACAACAGAGGTTCCTCCCTCTGAAACTGAAGAAAATATCTCCGTTACAGGACAACGGGGTCTTTTGGCTCAGGATCTTATGGATTTAATTTACAGCCCACCAGGACCTCACAGCTTGTATTTGCAAATTAAAATTTCTCTATATTGATTCTTTATTAGCATTAGTAAAGAACCGCAAGCTGTTTCCAACAGAGGTTCCTTTGTCTGGCGACTGAATATAAGCTAAAGATTTCCCTTCAGCTACCCTAGTTCCAACTTATTGCATTATTATAGCATGACTACTTCTACTGCTGGATTCAGACAACAAAATTATGTACCAGAGAGAGGAAGCATTATGAAATAGCACAGCAATTTAATGCCCCAGAAAACATAGATTTCACAGTACTGTGCTCTCAAAGTGAAGTAAAACCAACATTTGCAGAAAAGAAGCAGATGAAAGCCACAGTTATTATGGAACAGGGAAAACTGCTGAGCAAAGTAGGAATTCTGTCTATACATAAATATTAAACAGTGAAGAGTATTCAACAAATCCTGAAAAGAAGCAACACATTTTGTTTTGTTTTGTTTAATAAGTGAAAAAGAAAGATAAAAGGCAAAAATAAAAATCATCCTCATATACTAATTGCAATTAAGGTTATATATTCATGTCATGATGTACAATTATTAATATTTATTGTTCCATTATTAACATTTACATTGGTTTACCTTCCAAGGTAGTAGACCCTAAACATAGGAGCCAAGGTGGCGCAGTGGTTAAATGCAGCACTGCAGGCTACTTCAGCTGACTGCAGTTCTGCAGTTCGGCTGTTCAAATCTCACCGGCTCAAGGTTGACTCAGCCTTCCATCCTTCCGAGGTGGGTAAAATGAGGACCCAGATTGTTGTTGGGGGCCATATGCTGACTCTGTAAACAGCTTAGAGAGGGCTGAAAGCCCTATGAAGCGGTATATAAGTCTAACTGCTATTGCTATTGCTATCCTCAAGTTATAACAAGTCAAAATATGTAGTTGGTAAATGTCATTGTCCATTAATCACTAAAAGAAGATAAGCCTTATGTCATTAACTTAAATATGGAAAATTAGAATCCTGTGCAGCTGAGAATTAAAGCTTCCTGAGTGAATATAAATGGGAGAATTCCCAAAAATGAATGGGGGATTAAATTTCTGAAAACACATTTGTATAATATAAAGGATGCTACATGTGGTATTAATTATCTGTGGCAATAGAGACATTTTTAAAGTATTGATTTCACTCCAAATATTCCTTTAGGTAAGACTCTGTTCTCTTGATCTGTTCCTTGGAAGGGAGGGGGCTGTATATTTAAACTCAGTTTAATCAACTAAGATAATTGTCAACCCAACTAAAGTTATTGCCTACAGGAACCATCCAGAAAAAGATAATGTTAACCTCTTGCTTCACATTTGAGATGAGCTATTTAATATTATAGCTAGAAAAGGCTTCCAAACCACTAATTGTATTAATTTTGGTATGGAAGGTTGAGGTTTATCAATACAGGCAAGTAAACCATGAATCTCATTACCCAAATGTCCAATGGGTCATAAAGAAATTTCCATATACAAAGAGAATCTTAGAATCATGGGGCTGGAAGGGAACTTAAAGGTCTTGTAGTCCAGCCCTCTCCCCATGGCAGGAGACCTTATATCTTGGACAAATCAAAGACAAAGAAGTTAGACAGTCTTACCATATTCAACTCGCTGATATAAAGGGTTTAAATAAAACTCATTAGCCGTGTGTGTGTGTGTGTGTGTGTGTGTGTGTGTGTGTGTAGAAGGGGGTGTTCAAATAGTTTGTGTGTTTTTGTTTGAATGGAGATAGGCAGGAAGGGAGAGACAGAAGGAGGGAGCAAAAGAGAGAAAGGGAAGGAGAGAAAGGGAGGGAGGGAAGAATTTCAGGTCATGAAAAAGCATAAAAATAGCCTCAATTTACAATGTCTTGCTCACTCCTTCATTTACAAGTAGCTTTTTTAGTATTTAAACATAATTCCCACTACTTAATTTGTTTGGTGCTTTTTTTTTCAGAGTAAATCTTTTATGGAGGATTCTACTATTATTGTATTATTTATTGGGAGTGTTTCTCCCAAGCTGCTCTTTTGCCTGCATATGTAATTAGGCGGTATCTTAAAGTCAACTTTTATTAAAATGTTTAATTTTCCCTTAAGATTGTAGTCTCTTGTGTGGATCATTAGGCAAGTTTAAAAATATGTATTATTGACCCAAGTGAGTTTGTATTATGCACACTTAGGAAAATCCATAATTAGATATTAGATGGTAAAAATACAACTTGAACTTACCTAAACTTATTGACTCAACTCTTTTTGAATAATTGATGTGTGTGTGTGTGTGTGTGTGTCTTTATATTACTTGATTTACTTGAGACAATGTCTTAAGAGTCCTCCACTTATAGCTACAATTGGGACCAGAATTTCTGTTGCTAAGGAAGTGACTCAATGAATGACTTTCATAATCTTTTTTTGCCTTGCTTGTTAAGCGAATCATTTGCAGCTGTTTAATGAATCACATGGTCATTAATCAAATCTAGCTTCCCACATTCACTTTGCTTGTTGGAAGCTGTGGGAAGGTCAGAAGTAGTGATCACATTATCCTAGGAGGCTGCAGCAATCATAAATACACACTGGTTGCCAAGCACCTGAAGTTTGATCATGTGACCATGAGGATGCTACAATGGTTGATAAGTGCAAGGACCAGTTGTAAGTCACTTTTTCCCCAGTGTTGTTGTAACTTTGAATGGTCACTAAAGGAATGGTTATAAATTGAGGACTACCTGTAGCAAGTTTTGATAATATCATAAGTTCCTTTAACGCCAATATAATTATTGCTTGTTCCAATATAATTGATAGTTGTGAATGGTATTGAAACCCTTTTTTGGTTTTCAACAATAAAAATTCAGATCCCCCTCCCCCCAAGATTTTGTGGAATACAGACATAGATTTCTATGTGCCTGGTATTGTCAACAGAACAGAATAATAGCTGGGCCCCTAAAAAGTTTGCCCATTTGGGTCCTCTGATGTAGGTCTCCCTAAAGTAGGTAAAACCTATTTTGACAAAGTAATGCATGTAAAATTTCATATATTTCAAGATTTTGGACAATATGGAGAATAAACTGAATAATAAACTGATCCAATTAAAGTGGAAACGTTACAGTTTCTTCTAAATCCTTATATTTTTTTCTGGTTAAACCCAGTTATCTCTTAGATAAAACGGAAGAACCCAAGAAAATATGATTGAATCCTGGTGCTTTAACAAATAAAGAGAGATTATGTTTGATCTGCAGAGTAGTACTTGAAATTAGAAATATAAAAGTAGGGATTCTCTTTTTCCCTTATTGAGTGCACTAGTGACAAGAAATTGCATTAACCTGGCTAAATTCCTTAAAGAACCTCTTTCCTAATTGGATCATTAAATATTGTTGTCTTACAACTCCCATTGTTGCCAGCCAAATGTTCGCATTAATAGAAAATGCAATCCAACAACCTCCAGAGAATCAAAATTGGAAAACAATTGTAATGGAAGCAAGCTGAGCCAATTCAAGAAAATGCTTGCTTTGTTAGAATCATGCCAGCAGGCGAACTACAAAATGTTAAGAATAAAGAAATCCTCTAGTACTACACTTCGGCATTTTTGACAATTGTGTGTTTTGTAGGCTTGCCACCAAAGATATCTAGTAGAGATTTCATGTTGGCTTGAAATTTTGCTTTAGATGATTGTGCTGTGCTTCAAATAGAGAAAAACAAATCAGATGCATAGATACACATTTTTACCCCCAAAAAACATCTCTATTTCTTCCCATGTTGTTTATGCTGCTTGTGGAGAGTCACTGGTATTGTAAATTAAAATTATTAGTTGGCTGATATATTCTAATAAACGGTATGATAGATTTGAGGATGATCTGTAATGAATAGTACCATTTACTCTTAAATCATCTGCACTTAGAATTTAATGTGAGAAAAATTAAATCAAACAGTATGGAATATATTTATCAGTATTTGTTTGTGATACCCTACTCAATGTTCACTTCTTCTTTTTAATAGCAATTTTACATAAACATTTTAACACAGTTCAGAATCATTCTTTTTTGCTTCTACATCATTAGAGGAATCAATGACAAAACAGATCTTAAATGTGATTTCTCTTTCCAAATCTGTGTCATTTGAAAATCTAAACAATAAAGGGAGTGACATCCCTCTCCATTCTGCAACCATTCCTAGCAACTGTATGAATTTTTTGTTACAGGCCCAAAAATATAGACAAAAATATACAGAATAGATAACTAAGTGGATTTTAAAACCAATCTTTTTCTGAATCTGTTTATATGGATGTTTAAACGTTTTTGTGTTATTAAATAAAAGAAATGTAACATCAAGTGTTAGGTAAAGGATAAAACTTCAGAATAAGTAGCTTTAAAAATGTCTCCAGTTGAGGAAGCCAATCCCAGGTAGGTTGCTCCCAGTTTGGCCCAGTTCGGGCAAACCGGTAGTAGCTGCGGCGGGAGGCTCCACACACCTGCCCATTCACTTCTGTGCATGCCCGAGGACAAGCAAACCAGTTGTAAACCTGTTAGCAACCCACCACTGAAGCCAATACTATCTTACCAAGGTCAGAATTATAGCTGCAGCATCCAGAGTAATATAATTAAGCTGAAGATGAAAATTAAGAAAGTCTTATAGTTAGATGTAATATGTGCACTTACCCTTCACATACTGAAGGTAGCTCTTCAAAAATTTTCTGAACTACAGGCCTTAGCAGCCCAGTAATAATATGATCAATAATAATAGATTATAGAAGTAATAATGTAGCAACATCTGGAAAGCCAGTTTAAGTTTCTTATACCTGGGGATGTACCAACTTTTTTCAGCAGAAACTTAAGAATGCAGGACATTTAACATGTGTTTGATATGTTCCTCTTACATTTTTATTATTTTTGAATCATTAATAATGGTCAAATACTGGAACCACAAATATCTTTTTCGTAATGCACTCGGAGAATAAATTCTTTTCCTTGATGCTTTTATCAGTCCATTCTGAAAATTGCTGTAGGGGAGAAACAACAAAGCCAAAGCACATACTGCTCATAAAATATCTTTAGTGATATCAAATAATTTTTTAAAAGAATCATAGTCAAGGTCTGCCAAGGAACCATTGCCAATTCATATGTTAGTTGTTGTATCACATCACGTACATTTTCATTTTCAGCTTAGCGAAGATGGAATAACATTATGCGATTTGTTTAGCTGCAGACAAGGTTAATTGATAATCTGCTTCTTCAGTGAGAAATGCCAGAATTGTCCTGTATCTTATCCAAGCAGCGATTGGGAAGATTATTTTTATCACCATCTTATTGTCAGCAACAACCATATCTATAATGCCCATTGATGGCAATTTATATGTAAATCGAACTAATCGAAGGATCATGCTAACCTGAATCTGGTCAGAGACAAAAGCCCTAAACACTGGAAATGTCAAAATAAGAAATGAGAAACCTGTCAGTTCTCCAACAGTCCACAGACTTATAAGTGGGGAAAAAATGAAATACAGCTGGTCCTCAACTTACAACAGTTCATTTAGTGACTATTAAAAATTACAACATCATTGAAAAAATTGACTTCTGTAAGTTTTTCACACTTACAACTTTTGCAGCATTCCCATGGTCATGCGATTTACATTCAGATGCTTGGCAACAGGTTCATATTTGTGACAGTTGCAGGGTCCCGGGGTCATGTGGTGACTCCTCTTTTGCGCTCTTCTGACAAGCAAAGTCAAATGGGGAAGCCAGACAGTTGTGTGACTAATTTAACAACTGCAGTGATTCCCTTAACAAACATGGCAAGAAAAGTCGTAAAAGGGGGCAAAGCTGACTTAACAAATGTCTCACTTAGCAACATAAATTCCGGATACAAGGGTGGTTGTAAGTCAAGGACTACCTGTACAAGAAATGAGTAACCATGATGGCAGAAAATGGAAAGGAGATGTAGAAACAGATGAAATCCAAACATGAAATTAAAAACAATATTTCTAATTAGAGATTCTTAAGCCAGGGATATTCAACCTTGGCAAACTGGCTGGGAAATTCTGGGTGTTGAAGTCCACACATCTTAAACTTGCCAAGATTAGAAACTTTTCTCTAAGCCTTTCATGATTTCAAAAAAGCAATATTGAAAACTACAAAAAAAAAAGGTCACTTCATTTAAAAAGATGTCTATGAGGGCAGGCTTCTTGTGATAATGAAATTAAAATGGACAGTTAATACAATGTATACAATACAATACAATACAATACAATACAATACAATACAATACAATACAATACAATACAATACAATACAATACAATACAATACAATACAATACAATACAATACAATACAATACAATACAATACAATACAATAGCAGAGTTGGAAGGGACTTTGGAAGTCTCCTAGTTCAACCCCTTGCCTAAGCAGGAAACCCTATACCGTTCCAGACAAATGGCTATCCAACACCTTTTTAAAGACTTCCAGTGTTGGGGCATTCACAACTTCTGGTGGCAAGCTTTCCCACTGATTAATTGTTCTAACTGTCAGGAAATTTCTCTTCAGTTCTAAGTTGCTTCTCTCCTTGATTAGTTTCCACCCATTGCTTCTTGTTCTACCCTCAGGTGCCTTGGAAAATAGTTTGACTCCCTCTTCTTTGTGGCAACCCCTGAGATATTGGAATACTGTTATCATGTCTCCCCTAGTCCTTCTTTCTATTAAACTAGACATACCCAGTTCCTGCAACCGTTATTCATATGTTTTAGTCTCCAGTCCCCTAATCATCTTTGTTGCTCTTCTCTGCACTCTTTCTAGAATCTCCAAATCTTTTCTACATCGTGGCAATCAAAACTGAATGCAGTATTCCAAGGCATTATAAAGTGGTATTAACACTTCACTTGATCTTGATTCTATCCCTCTGTTTATCTAGCCTAGAACTATGCTGGCTTTTTTGGCAGCTGCTGCACACTGCTGGCTCATATTTAAATGGTTGTCCACTAGGATTCCAAGATCCCTCTCACAGTTATTACCATTGTAACTTAAGTTTATTTGTGAGTTCCTCAACACGGCAGTAATAGGAGCTGACATGAATCTATACTGCAGAAGACGGAAGGCATTTTCAAGCCCAAGGCAGCAGATGTAACATTGTAGGTGACTCATAAAAAGTGAATGAAGAAACTATGGCAACCCCTGTAAATAACTAGTGTTGATGTACCCCAAAGTGTAATCCTACAAAGGTGAGCCACAACAATACAATATGTCACTTTATGTATCCCACAGTCTCCCATTCAGCATGCCAGACATTCCACAGATACTTCCTTGGGTACTTTCTAGCTAGAAAAGCAGGATTAAAAATAAATTTTAGGGGGTGGAACCCTGAGGAGAAAAGTCATGACGAAGTGAGGAATTTAGTCTTTAACATAGACTTTATGTTATGTGCGTGGAATGGATTTTTTTTCCTGTTGACTCCAGAATATATTATTATATCCTGGAAATTCTACTGAACCATTTTTGATTGACTGTGATTTAAAACTCAGAGGAAAACTCAGAATGTTTGGTTTTCTTGAGTTTAGGACAAGACCAAAAGAATAGAATAGAATAGAATAGAATAGAATAGAATAGAATAGAATAGAATAGAATAGAATAGAATAGAATAGAATAGAATAGAATAGAATTCTTTATTGGCCAAGTGTGATTGGAGACACAATGATTTTACAAGAAGTATTGGGGGAAATCTGATATGCATCCCTCTCTCCTTCTCCTGCTCTGTAG
Organism: Thamnophis sirtalis; assembly: GCF_051295495.1. Classification (NCBI taxonomy): domain Eukaryota; kingdom Metazoa; phylum Chordata; class Lepidosauria; order Squamata; family Natricidae; genus Thamnophis; species Thamnophis sirtalis. Next base: position 75,162,384 of record NW_028261385.1, on the reverse strand, counting down.
ATCACAACATGGCATATCTCACTTCGTCTCCAGATCTGTCCAAAGTCTTCCCATTGCTTCTTCTCTTTTGACTACACCACTATTGGTGTCACAGCACAAAATATCCCATTAGCTGACTAGCTTTCCCATTGTTCCCAGTACAAGAGAAGTTCCCTGCTTCCTGTCAACTATTGTTGTCAATCTACCAACACAGCATATCCTACTGCCCTAACCATCTATTCAGATCTCCACCTTGATTTTTTCTTCTCAGTTGCTAATATGCTAGGATTTTTACATACAAAAAAATATCACATTTTGGTTCATGTTTGGGACAAAACAACTCCAGGGTCAACCTACAGGATAGGCTCCAAAAGGGAATTGATTTTAAAAAAAGACTAGTTTTATGGCATCCTTGGTGCTCTCTCAGCTTGGATGTTTTCTTGCAGATATTTCATTACCCAACTAAAGAGATGTATCAGTTGGGTCATGGACCAGTTGTACATAGTATCATGTGATCATCAAACATTTTAGACATTCTATTGTATCTGGCCTCTGTAATCCAATACCACTAGATGGCAGGAGATTTAAAATTGTGTACCTATATTTATTGCCATCTACACATTTTTCTTGTCCAATTTCAGATATCATAAACATGTCATAAAGTTTTGTTTGGTCTTCATTGTCAATTAAACTATTAAAATCATCTTTCCCAAATACTTTGCTAAGTAGAAGAGATACCATTCAGATTTCATACTTCTCTGGGTTTTAAATATAATCTTTGACCCAAAGAATATGCCAAAAACATATATTTGGGAGAAAGTTGTATTGAAAATATACGTCTTAGGGAAATATAGGTATACTAAGTAAATACATAACACATATTTACTTAATACATAAACCAAGTATTATTTTCATTGTTTCATTGTGGATGCTGTAGTAAATTATGAAAAAAAATCAAAATTAAATAATATTGGATATGATTTGATCCTGTAGATTTATATTTAACATCTCTGATTTTGTTATTCTTCCAATTAAACTCAACTACTTCCAAACTGCAGAACGTGGTTCATAATTGTTATTCAAATCCAAAAATAGAAACTCTTAGAACCAGTAAATGGTATAATTTGACAGGATCAAAAGTATTTGTACTTCTGAAAGAATTGTTTTCACTTATTTTCCAAACAATCATAAAAATGCTTCAGTAAGAGAACACATTTTCCAACCGAGCCCTTGTTTTCTTAACAGAATATAACTTTCAACTTTTGAACAAAGCTTTTTCTATCATGGCACATTCAACTTGAAAAGAAAGCTGCAGTAGTCGAGTTTCATGTAGCACTTAAAAACATAGTAGCCACAAGAAGAAAAAAGGTACCAAAGGATAAAGTTTTTTTTATTATGTAAAACAAAACAAAACAAAATGTCAATTTTGCTTGAGGAAGATAATAAAAGAGTATTTAACATGGTTTACTATTTCCTTCTTCCTTCCTTTCCTTTTTATCTTGGTTTCAAGAACACAATTTCCAGACTCCTACAACATACAATATTTCAGTATGGTAAGGTGTCTGAAAGGAGAAAATGTTAAAAGACTTTATCTACTAAAGCACTGTCAAAGGAACCAACTGATATATTATGATGAGAAATACAGCTAGAGTGTTCTTAGACTTTAATGATAAATTAAAGAGATTGGGTACTGTGGCTAAATTCCATTATTATCATACTTCTAAGAAAAATTTACATAATCATAGACATTTTTTTCATTCCTTTAAAAAAATCTGCAGAATAATTGGGACATTCCAATTAGACTTGAGAATGAAGGTGGGGGGAGGGAGAGAAATAGGAAATGAACAATTGCTAGCACAATTCATAACAGAGCCAAAATGATATCTGCGGTGCTACATGAGATAACAGCTGATAATAATACCATAGTTGAATGCAGGCCAACATCAGCATTGTTTCTTTCCACATTTCCTTTGAAATTCATTTCTCATTTCAGGAAAAAAAAGATAATCAGTCTGAACACAAAGTCATCTTGTTATAACATCCATGGGGAGAAAAAAAATATATTATGATTTGCATTGGGAAGCCATGGGAATTTTTTCAGGGTTGTGGGCAAAGAGACTAACATGTAATTTGTATGCATGAACTATGTAGCAATACACATGCCTGGTGGTTTTTTTTGTGGGGGGGTGGGAGGGAGAGGTACATATTCTGCTTATTTGTTTACATTTTTGATGCCTTTCTTTCATAAATGTAAAAGAAATCAACTTCACTTGATATAGGAAAGAGTCTTGCGCTCTAGTCTAGAATATATTGTTATAATATGTGGGTATGACCTTGGAGGCAGAAGGAAAAGCCACAGACTGGACAATTAGCATGCAAAAGGTGCCTTACAAAGGAGGAAAGGTGTGGGAAATATTTCAGAAGGGACCCTCTGTGCTTTTCTAAAGAGTAAAAGGAAAGTTAAGTTTAACCTTCTAAGTAGACCAGACAGGAAACACAAGATGAAGTAATTCTGACTTATTGTAAAGCTATATTAACAGAATCCTGCAACTCTGAAAGTATAAATCTACCCTAGTAACTTTTTACTGCCTGATAAGTTAGGGTGGCTTCCTCCTAACTTTCTTTCTATGCCATTCCTCAGTTGAAGGCACTTCCCCTTTTTTTGCTGATCATTCCGTAGTCAGCATCTCTTCCCATTTACTCACTCCCCACTCCCACTTCCAAGGTCATTCTTACATTCTGTTGCAATAAGGAATAAATATTATCAGTCTTGTAAAATTCTATTAATGTAACCTTTCCATAAAGGTAAAACCACTATTCCTGGGTCATGTTACTTATCTGGACTTGTTGGCAATAATTTAACTGTTTAGTGTGGGCAGTTTTCATTACCACTTTTCTCCCCAAAACTTCTTGTTTTGTTGCTTCACAAGACTAGCAACTACTCTTGTTTTGTTGATTTAAATGTCTAGTAGCTATTGATGATGGACGCAGTGACTCAGTGGCTAAGATGCTGAACTTGTCGATCAGAAAGGTCAGCAGTTTGGCAGTTCGAATCCCTGGAGTAACAGAGTAAGCTCCCATTACTTGTTCCAGTTTCTGCCAACCTAGAAGTTTGACAGCATGTTAAAAATGCAAGTAGAAAAATAGGAAACACCTTTGATGGGAAGGTAACAGCATTCCATTCGCCTTCAGCATTTAGTCATGCTGGCCACATGACCACAGAGACGTCTTCGGACAGTGCCGGTTCTTTGGCTTTGAAACAGAGATGAGCACTGCTTCCTAGAGCTGGAACTGGCTAGCACATATATGTGAGGGGAGCCTTTACCTTTAGTTGTTGATGAGACTTGGGTGGTGTTACATAGTCCTCGCACTTACGAATGACAGCTCGGCAGCAGCCAGGCGCGTCTTAGCCAATCAGACGCGCCTGTCAGTTGCCGGGCTGTCAAGCGCGAGTCAGCCGAGTATAAAAGGCAGCACAATTCCAACGGCTGCCCGATCTACTACATAGCTGCGAAAGCTACCCGGTTTACTGTTCTGTCTCTCCGATCTACCGCGCACAGCTACAAGCCTGTCCGGTCTACTTCAAGTGTTTCTGTTACAACGTTCTTGTTAAATTAAACTGGTTACTGTTACCTTCGAACCTCTGTCATTCCTTGTGAAGATATAATACTGGCGACGAGGACTGGGGAAAATCTGTAACCAGAAGACAAGCAACGTTACAACCGTTATTCAATTCATCGCGTTCTCCGCAAATTCCTACAGCACTTCAGACAACTCTGATGGCTGGCATGCCAATTTAAACTGGTTACTGTTACCTTCGAGCCTCTTTCATTCCTTGTGAAGATATAATAGGTGGGGTCTTGCAGGTGCTCAGGCCCAACTTTCTCTAGTTCAGGTGACACCTTTTCCCTTTGCTTTCTTGATGACTTGTTTTCTTATTTACTTTCACAAAGGGATCTTTTAGACAAAATTCCTGGCTTTTGTCCATTCTGCTTAATGCCGGCTTCATTTTTAGCTCTGGCTGTTTTAGCCTAGTCTCACACATCCAGTCTGAATCTTGTGATTCATCTTAGAAATATTTATGAGCATTCTGCAAACAACAGAAATTGAAACACTGCAAGTGTGTTTTGCAGTGAAATGAAGAGGAATGGATATATTTCACCGGGGACTGGAATTTACTTTACTTTCATATTATTGATTTATCACATTTTATCCAGTAATATGTATTTGTTGAATTTCTACTGCATCAATATTCTTGAATATTTGTTTCTGGAGCTGAAGATTTGTGACTAGTGAAGAGGAAAATTCCCCATGACCCAATTGATGAATAGAAAACGCATAATCTGCTTGAGCCATGTTTATTAAACTGCACAAGGGACCGATTGCAAAGTTCGGCCCCTTGAAGTAGGATACAAACAACCTTCATATAGGAATATTTAAAAAATTGACTATTCATGGTATTGATATGTCAATCATCTTAATTTTTTGTGGCGTGTATTATATTTATGCTTACTCTGAAAATATATAGTTAATTAAATGGATGTCTCTAAGAGTCAGCTGTTGTTGTTAGCTGCTTTCCAGTTTCCCATCCAGAAACATAAAGGTTGTGTTGAAACAATTCACAAATTCACAGAAAGCTAACAGGGCCTTGGGAGCTGCTAATCTTGTTTCAGGTATTTGTTTTATTCCTTCCATGGTTGCACATTTAAAATGATACTATTAATATTAATAACAACAATAATAATAACCTCAGTGCTTGTCGACTGAGCTTGTTTGGCAATTCTAGCAAAGGAGCACAGCCATGAAGATCGGCACAGTTCTTCTATCAGAGACAGTTGTACTCTCCATCAAGCGTGCAGCTTCGGAAGAGGTGTCCAAGGAGTGGTAAGAAAGAAGCGGGTCACCCACCTAGCCAGCCAGATTAGCCAAGTCAATCCTGGAGATTTATGGAGTGACAGATGTCACAGCCAGATCATCCGTCTGTCGTGGAGTATATGCAGAAATCAAAGCAGAATTCCAATCTAGGGAGTGGGCAGTCTGCAGCCAGACACGACCCCAGCACTGTAAGATTGGAGTGCCAAAATCATCAACAACATGGTCAAACTTCATTAGCTGGGTCAGTATTTGGATAAGAAAGAGTCATAAATTCTTTGTAGGTCAGAAGAAAACATCCTCGGAATTTTAAATAAGCTGTTCTGAAAAAAAAGCAACATAAAACCAATTCTATTTTGTTGCAAAAAGCTGAGATTGACTCTAGGGAGCTTTTATTTTTAGATAGCAGAGAGGGACTATCAGCACACATTGCCAGCACAACTTTATAAATGTTTAGAAACTCAGAAAAATTACTGATTGATTAAAAATCTCAGATAGAAATGTTACAAAAACCTATTTTTATTCCTACCAATTATTTTTTGGTGGGCACGCGACTGCCAGTTATAGCTATACCTGGATTGCTTTCTTTCTTTTGTTCTTTGGGGAAGGGGGTGTTTGTGGGAGAAAGACAGTTACTCTGCTCAGAAGAAGAAGATTAAAAGAAAATCTATTGTTACGGCTGTTTGTTTATTAGAAAAGAATTCCAAAGAGCAATCTTTTTTTTTCTTTTTCTTGCAAAATGGACAGAAGAATTATAACATATTATGCTCTGTATCATCCCTAGTTTAGAAGGTTCATAAACTAGGTCTTGCCCCAGCTCCTGCCAATCATGCAGTTGGAAAACATGCAAATGCAAATAGATAAATAGGTACCACTTTGGTGGGAAAGTAGCAACATTCCATGTATGTACCTTGGCATATAGTCCTGCTGGAGGAAAGACCACCGAAGCGTCCTTGGACAATGCTGACTCCCTTGGCTAGGAAACGAAGACCATGGTGCCCTAGAGTCAGACACAACTGAACATCTTTACAATTTTTTTAAAAATTAGACTCTGGATTCTGATTCATATAAATGGCCAAATGAAAACTACAGATATCCATGCTCTACTGATTGGCAAAGATGAAAGAGATGGTGGATGGTAAACAACCTTTATACTTTTGAATCCTTTTCTCTTAACATCCCACAATGTGTGTGCTGACCCACCCATCTTATAGGTATTTGCAGCCACCGCTACCAGTTCCCCCGAACCGGAGAGAACCGGCTGAATACCACATCTGCAGTGCACCTGGTTGGGTAATGAAATCTCTGCAAGAAAACAACCAAACTCAGAAAGCACCAAGAACCCCACAATGTTCAATCCTGAGCTACAAATATCCTCTTCTGTTGGTAAAACTTTTCTTCTATTTTAATGATGCCCTGAAAAGGAGGCTGGAGAGAAGGAGCTAAGAAACTATAAATTATCTTACAGTATGAACAGGACCTACTTTAAGTCATTGCACGATCAGTTTTCAGAATAGAATATTTAGAGAGGTGACTTCATAAAAGATTTAGCCACCTCTGTCTCCCTTCTCTTACATGACCACAGACTGAACTATCAAAGAACACTATTGCCAGCAATGCTGAGAGGATAATCATAAAGTAACTCCACTTGCTCCTTCTGTTGACCCATAATTAAAAGCTGATGGACAACAGTTGCTAGAACAGTGGCCAAAGAAAGCGGGTAATTCAGAAGCATAGATGAGAAAAGCTGCAAAAGAGGAAAGGAACGTATAGAATAGATTGTAAAATAGAAGAGAGAAGGAATGGAGGGAGGGGAGGAAGGAAGGAAGGAAGGAAGGAAGGAAGGAAGGAAGGAAAGAAAAGTCTTATGGGGACCAATAAAATAAGTTGATCTAAAGGATTAACCCCATTTTCATTCCAAATTCCCTTCATCCATCCCACCTACAAAAAACCCAACTTTCACAAAACTCTTTTTCCTGACCTTTTAAACTAGGATTGCTCCAAATAGTACACTTCTCAGGAGAACAAGGATCAAACTTAAAATCTCCTTCCTAATAACATCCAAACAGCTCTTGCCACCTTTAATGCTGAGAATCCAATTAAATTCCAGCTAAATTTAGACCTAAGCACTTGTCACAATTTCAAAGGATGAAATATCTGTAATCATAGAAATACATATTTAAATTTTCATTCCAAACAAAACAAACAAAAACATAATGAATATATATATATATATATATATGCTCAATGGTATAATTAAAGATTTGGCATATTGATACCCAGTTGTCTCTCAGTGCTGCTGGTGCTTCTAAAACAGGACATGTTGTTAAATGTATGTATGACAAAATAGGGAAACAAAACTTAAGATAGTTTGAAATGTTTAGAGAAGTATTCTGAAAATAACAAGAAGAAATTCAATAAAGTGTCCATGCTTTGACTGATTACCAGTTTGGATTTCTTAGAATGGCAGAACCACTACTTGTAATAAACTGGACATTCAGCTTCTCCCTTAAAATATAATCAGAAATTGGAGCTGTACAGTAACTAAATCAGAATTTGTAAATGATAGTAGATACCACAAATATATTACACCTTTGCTTCAGACTCTATGCTGATTGCTAGTAAGCTTATGGATGCAGGTTAAAGTACTAGTGTTAATCTATACTACACTACCTGGTGTCAAGCCTCACACATAAGGTCAAGGACACATAAATTGCACACACTTCTGTCTTTAATGCTAGTCATGGGATAAACACAGAATCCTGGAAACCACAAGAGGAATTCCAATCCTCATGTTTAGTGAGTTCACTAATTTGAAGTCTCTATGAATGAACTGAAACAATCTTTCCCAATGCTTCTTGCCACCTGGATGGAGTTCCTATTTATAACATATGCTAGCACTGGACTTCTCTCTCTTGATCGCTATGATGAAATGTATAGCAGACCTTGGGAACTGGGAGGGGATAGCAAGAAAGTTAAAGGAAGCAATGGGGCCAGGAAGACACTCTATAGCAGTGATGGCTAATTTTTTTGGTGCCGAGTGCCTAAAGCATGTGTGCGCAACCCCAAAATATAATACAAGAGCCCGCCGTGCATTCATTCCACACATGTGAGCTCATCCCCAATGCATGTGCTCTGTCCCCTTCACCCATTTTGGGCTTCCGGTTGGTACAGGAGGCTTTCCAGGCCCAGAACAGGGTGCAAGGGAGGGGGAAGCACATGCATGTGTGAACCCCCAAAATGAAATGTGAGCGCCTCCCACACACACGTAGAGATGGCTGGCATGCCTGCAGAGAGGGCTCTGCATGGCACCTGTGCCATTGGTTCACCATCACGACACTACAGTGAGTAAACTAAGAAAATTCTTAATTACACAGGTGCAAGTTCTGATTTACTTGGGTGGCTTTTAAGATGCAGGTACTCCTCAACCTATGACCGCAATTGAGTCCAAAATTTCTGTTGCAAAGTAAGACATTTGTTAAGTGAGTTTTTCCCCATTTTTACCTTTCTTTCCACAGTTGTTAAGTGAATCACTGTACTTACTAAATTAGTAACCTGTGTTAAGTGAATCTGGCTTTCCCATTGACTTTGCTTGTCAAAGATCGCAAAAAGGGGGTCACATGGCCTTGGGACATCATAAATAAAAGTCAGTTGCCAAGTATCTGAATTTTGTCACGTGATCATGGGGATGCTACAATGGTTGTAAGTATGAAAAATGGTCATAAGTCACTTTTTTCAGTGATGTTGTAACTTCAAACAGTCATTAAATGAACTGTTGTAAGTGGAGAACTACATATACTTTGATTTCTGGACAGATATTTATTGATAGCAAAGTAAGGTAACATGCCTGGGTTCCCCAGATCTGTTAGTCTTTCCATCACAATTATTGATGCCTAATTTCCTTTACTTTTCCAATATATTTCCAATGTTTCACCTTTAGCTTGGCAGTAAGGAATCTTAAGCTTTCCTTCCTCAAGCAGAATCAATCCGACAGGAACAGCATCAGTGGTGGGATTCAGAAAAATCTACTACCGGTTCTGTGGGCGTGGCTTGGTGGGCATGGCTTGGTTGGCATGGCAGGGGAAGGATACTGTAAAATCTCCATTCCCTCCCCACTCCAGGGGAAACATAATGCAAAATCCTCATTTCCTTCTGATCATCTGGGAGTCGGGAGGCAGAGAATAGATGGGAGTGGAGCCAGTCAGAGGTGGTATTTCCCAGTTCTCCAAACTACTCAAAGTTTCCGCTACCGCTTCTCCAGAACTGGTTAGAACCTGCTGAATATGACCCTGAATAGCATGTGAAGCATGGTTGGTAATTCCCTATAATAATTAGAGTTATCTACAAATTAGAAGTGTCAAAACCATAAAGAGACACTTTTCTATTGTAGCACATTCTTCAATTGGGGGAGATGGACAGACAGAGTGAAAAGGCATTGGCCTGCTCTGGCCCTGGTTTTTGGAGACTGGTCAAAACAGATTTCTTCCAGGGGACATTGTAACCACCTAGTTAGGTTGTCAAATCCTTAAATAATTCCTTTGATTTTAAATGATTGTAAGATACTGCTGCTTTATGGTCTTACATCTTTACATTATTAAACTGCAGATGTTTTATTCCTCTACAGGAAATATAAGACTGGAAATATAAATTCAATCAATTAATAGTTACTCACTTAGAAAAATAAATCCATTGCACAAGCATAGAACGTGATACAGTTGAAATATTTCTCGACAAGACCAAGCTGACTTATAGTAAAGACTACATATTAAGATTTTTTTTTTAAAAAAATCCTGCTTTTATTACTTTATTTGCAACTCAAGGCAGTAAACATGGCTAATACATCTTCCTTCCCCTATTTGGATTCAACTGAGAAAAAGTGACTGGCCCAATCATCTTTCATATCTAATGCAGGACTAGAACCAGTGGTGGGTTTTAAAAAAAATTAGAACCTATTCTGTAGGTGTGGCCTGTTTTGTGGGAGTGGCTTGGCAGTCATGTGACCAGGTCAGAGTGGCTTGGTGATCATGTGACTGGGTGGGAGTAGCTTAGCATTCATGTGACTGAGTGGGAGTGGCTTGGCAGTCATGTGACCAGGTGGGAGTAGCTTGGCAGTCATGTGACTGGGTGGGAGTGGCCAAGTTGATGTCACTGAATTCTTTGCTCCAAAGAATGACCTACTAAAAGAAGATATAAAAAAATGAAATTTATTATTTTGTGCACTTACTACTTAAATAAGGTTAAAATAAATACATGAAGCAATAAAACAGCTACTTACAGAAGGAAGATGACTGTCCTTGCCGGTCTTCAACATTACTGATCCCCTTACACAGATCCTTCCAGTCCCTCTGCCTCTTTCCCCCTCCTGGATTCCCTCCACCATTTCAAAACTCACAGCCTGTGCACACGCACACACCCTTCCAGCCCCTCTGCCTCTTTCCTCTTCCTGGATTCACTCCAAAGTTTTTAAAACCCAAACAGTCTTCCAGCCCCTCTGCCTCTTTCCTCTTCCCCAATATCCCCCCCCCCCCAGCCACTCACCAGTTCTTTCTTCTTCTGGTTCTTCTTTCGGCAGCATGGTGTGGATGGACGGGGCAAGTGAATGGAGCAGGCCAGGAGAGGGAGCATTCTGGTATGGGGTCTCCAGACCAAGTGGTATGGGAAGCACGCTAAATTTCACCATCCGGTACGGCCAGTCCATACTGGTTGAATCCCACCCCTGACTAGAACTTACAGTCTCGTGGTTTCTAGCCAGGTGCCTTAATCCACTAAACCAAACTGGTTCTTCATACTGCCCATACTTATATATTGATTGCTTTATGATACATAGAATATAGAATAACAGAGTTGGAAGGGACCTTGAAAGTCTTCTAGTCCAACCCCCTGTTTAGGCAGGAAACCCTACACCACTTCAGACAAATGGCTATCCAACATCTTCTTAAAAACATCCAGTGTTGGAGCATTCACAACTTCTGGAGGCAAGTTGTTCCATTGATTAATTGTTCTAACTGTCAAGAAATTCCTCCTCAGTTTTAAGTTGCTTCTCTCCTTGATTAGTTTCTACCCATTGCTTCCTTTCCTACCCTCAGGTGCTTTGGAAAATACCTTGACTCCCCCTTCTTTGTGGCAGCCCCTGAGATATTAGGATGTTATGACTTCTTGCCATCTCTGAGATGGGAAGGATACATGGAAAAGCAGTGATGTCCAAATCATGCATTAGAAGCACATTGATTTGATTGAGTGGTTTTCTTTTGTGAACAGAATGGACACTACTATGGATAAAATTCCCTTTTTCCCAACATTAACCTGAAGGAACTTCCAGGGAATATGCAATCATGTAATAAAATGAAATACACAGAAGAGAAAACTAACAACCATCTGGTCTTATAACTTTTGTTTCAACCTTAGGAGTTGGTCATTTATTGCTAGAAAGGCATTATATCTATTTTCTGAAATTCTATATGCATCCTGTGTATTCCCTCCAAATAATGTATTTTTAAGTGGTAGAGTTAGCTCAGATTGTCTGAGAATAAATAGTGTCCTTCCCCCCCATTTAATGAAAACATAGGTAGTAGCCCTTTTAATCTGAGAATTATCTTTCTATTGGGTATAATGTTTGCTTGGACATTCCATTTAATTTAGAAAAAAAAATTATTTGCAAAAAAAAATTGTAAGGTGTTTTCATTAGAGAAGTAGACTTGACTTCCATGGTAGCAGGAACACTGAACACAACTGTGCTTTTTGCATAGCTGATAGACAAGGTCAAAATAGGAGCCAGTGAAGGGATTGACTCTTCAGAATTCTGTTTTTGGACTAAGAAGAAGACAAGGAACACCTGTGCTTGGCTCTGTACAGGTTGTCCTTGCAAAGAGATGGCAAATTGTCCAGCAGATTTGAGGGGGCTGGAAGTCTTGGCTAAGCCATCTTAGCCCCTTGTAAAGAAACGCTGCTTTTGTGTACTTTCTCTCTTAATTACTTTAAGAAGCTGCTTATTACTGATTTCTTTGGAGATAAGAGCTTTCCAAAAGACAAGTTGTACTATACCAGGAGAGTCTCTTTCCAACCTTGATAAAAGAAGCTATGAGTAAGTTTAAGTATTAACAAGAAAAGCTTTAATTTTTGAAAAACAGCAAAAGTGGGACTCGAATGTTGATTTTGGAAAGTTAAGGGGGCTAGGCGGATGTGAAAAAATTATTTCCTGTGGTGTGTTTAAAAATTCATAAACTACATTATATGCAATTTTGAAATCGTAAGACATTCTCCTGTGGGAAAATTTTAGCTGACTGAAAAACAAACAGATGATAACAGGGGACGTAAAGACTGGCTACATAAAGAACAAAGGATTACTTTTAAATTAATACAATGGACAAACACTATTTTGGAACATTATATGGAAGAAAGTAAGTAAGGCTGCTTGGAAACAACGTACTCAGAAGTTACAAGATTTTGCAGCCCTATAGCAAAGAATACAGCAAGACCAACAGATTTGATTAGCTAAAACAGGGACTGGATGCATATTTTAAATTTTTTAAAAAAGCTGGATTATAAAAAACATGGTGTACGTATGAAAATGGATTTTAAAATGCCAGAATATAAGAGTGACATGGAAAACAGTATCAAAATAGATTTACAAATGAAACCAATTGATGTTTTAATGATTAAAGAGGAGATAAAAACTATACAAGTGATGTGAAACCTTACTTTGGATTTATGAAAGCAACATCTGGAACCAAGGAAACTTTTTCTGAAAAGAGAGAAAGAGGAAATGATAAGAAATTTGTAGGACACTACTTGGCGGACTGAAGATCAAGCTTTTTAATAATGAAGAGAAGGTTTATAAAGTGGATCTTATTGATAAGGATTAAAATATACAGTATTTTTCGCAGTATAAGATACACCTAGATTTTGAAGAGGAAAACAAGACAAAAAATAGTTTTTGGCTTCTGCACATCTGGTTTTTGCCCTCCCCAGCCCCCAGGAGCACTCTGCAGGTCTCCCAAACCCTCTGTGCATGCTGTTTTTGCCAAAAACTGGCTTATTTTTGGCAAAAACTAGCCCGTTTTTGGCAAAAACAGGATGCTTGGGGGGTGGGAAGCCAAAAACAGGGCCGTATTTGATCTATAAGATGCATAGACATTTCCACCCACTTTTTTGGGGGGGCCGAGTATGTCTTATAATCCAAAAAATATGGTATACGTTATGGTTTCAAGTGATTTCTTTTTAACCAGGATTGTGTGATGAAAACTCAAAGATTTGTTTATAAATAGAGATTTGGATTATAATACAACTTTTTGATTGAGGTAATAAACTTTGCTGATCATGACTAAATAATGTATTTTATGTAATTTGACTATTAATAGGATTTGAGATGTGGGAAGAAGAGGGTGTTTTTTAAAAAAATTAAAGTACTAGAGGAGATGTTGAATTAGCCAAATTGTTTGTAAGTGTTTGGAGGGAAGTGATAGTCATCTTTTTATATATCTGCCCCCTTTTTTCCTGTTTTCTTTTTCTATACCTTTTTCACTTTTCTTCTTTTCTTTACTTTTTATACTTTTTCTTTATTTTATAATCTTTTGCATTTGTAAACGTTAATGCAATTATTAAAAAAAGAGAAGAGGAAGTTGACTTCACGATTTTAATTTTGCCTGCAAATCCTGCGGGAGCATCATTATGTAATTCTTTCTTTTGGGAACAGTCCCGGAAAGACAGTGTACAACAGGTATCAGGGTCCTCCTGGCTGATGAAGCAAATAATAGACATGTTGACAGTAGCTTGACTAGCAGAAGCTGCAGCCACCTGGTGATGCGTGTCTTGTATTTGTGGAAAATAGCAGGACATATGGCCAGCTAAAACACTTTTTTCATGTGACTTCGCTGTTATTTCTGTCTGGACAAATTCAGCCTGTTTTACGATTAGTAAATTTCCTGCTCTTCTGCCTCCTCTGATGAAATACTTCCAGGTGTAGTGAGCAAAACAAAACAAAAAAAATCCTTTGATATATGAGGAACTGTAGTGCTGGCATAGACTCCTGCCAAAACAGCTATTCTTTCATTCATCTGTCCACATGCCAAAATGTCCTCTGAGGGTGACTTTTAGTGCTGTTGTTATTATCAGAAACAAAACCCCCCCAAAAGCCCTTTACTTTGTATGGAGCATCTTGCTTTTTTAACAGATGAATTGGCAAAATATTTTGGATTATCCATCTGCCCTTCTGATTCAAGCTGTTGTCTTTCTCAACCTGTTACAAAACAAAGTCTATGCATTTTATTTTATTTTTTGAATAGACGCATGCCCTGTCTGTGGCACTATTCATTTGCAAGGCTTCCTCGACACAATATTGCCATCAAATTCTACCAAAATAAAAGAGGCTTGTACACTGATTTATTGCTTATTAATAGCATGTTGATCCCAGTTCTCCTGGTAGAGAATCCCAGAGCAGTTTCCTTTAAAGGAAAATAATGACAGCAACCTGTATAAGCTTGTCTGACTTGAAGATTTATAGATTTAAAGCCAAGAAATTGTCTCATTTACTGGTTGATATACCCAGCCTTAAGTAAGTATGGTAACTAATGCATTCACCAAAAACAATTTTACGTATACTATATGCTTTTGGGAATTGATTGATCAAAATGGCTCTTTTTCTGATTCATCACTGGTCTACCGTGTTGATTTGGGGAGGTATATTGATCTCCGGAAGATCATTATTGGAGATCATTATTTGTCTTCCTCTCCCCACAGTCAGCACACATTCACAACTCACACACAGTCACTTGGGAGAACAAGAGAAGCAGCAAGCTATTTTGGGAAGAGCCAGTGGGAAGGAATGGGAAAGCCTCATTTGTTTTGTTGTATCCCCAGATTGTGGGCTTTGCCTGCCATATGCAGCAGAGAATGAACCAGCTGGAGGAAGGCAGAGTAACAAGACTTCCTCCTACTCCCTCTGAGTGATCTTGAGCAGCCGCTCCTCCCCTTCCTTCCAGCAACCAAAGGGCAGATGGCTTGGTAATTGCTTCCATTAGCCTAAAGCAACCAGCACTCCACTTCGGAGGTTCAGCTACATCTGTCTGAACGTCCTTGATGTGAGATATTCAGGGTTAGTTCTCAAAATTACACTTGTCGAGCAATCTGACAGTTGTTGTGTGACAAAAGATGGAGCTCACACAAACCTGTTATTGGCACTTCTTACATGCATAAGGAAGATGAATATATTGACCACCATGTGCAAAGACCTTTTGGTCTAATAGATTATAATATGATCTCCTATAGCAAGAGAAGACATCTCCAAATTGTTGGAAGGAGGCTGCAAAAATTAAGTAAATATTTATGCAGAATTATATATAAGATGAGTATTTATGCAGCACTCATATAAACCACATTCCTTGATTAAATAGGATGCAGGAAGTCCCAAAGGTGCTTTTTCAAAACGCAGCTGGACATTGTTTTTCCTTGAAGATATTTTGCTTCTCATCTAAAGAGCTTCCTCAGTTCTGCTTGAATGGTGGAGGATAAAGGATTTATATTCCTTGTAGTCATCTGATTATTAGTACTCTTTATGAGAATCATCAAGGCTACTTGAAGGTTTGTCTGTGCTCTCATATAGTTCAAATGGGTGTGGAACCTTCTTGGAACTGCTGAAAGGACCCTGTTGTAAACAAGAGACAGGTGGTGGTGTATCCCCTCTTTCTGTTTAGAGTGGGCTGTTCCATCTTAATGTAGAGGACCTCTTTCAAACCAGTGGTACTCTTGTCTAGAAGGTGGACTTTGCTGTCTTCAATGTGGACTTTACTATAACTTTTCTGTTGCAGTAACTGTCTTCTGGGAGTGAAATCCATGAGACTCCTACCTTAATGGCATTGTAGATAACCCTAAAAATCTAGCTGTTCTAGCAGGTCTGGATTAGGATGGATGGAACCCTTGGTTAGCTGTGTTTAGCTAGCTTTGTATGTTTTGGTGTTTTGTGATGAGGTATTCCATCTGTTCATTGGTTTATTTTATCTTTTATTCGTTTTCTTTTGTTTTTTAAAATAATATGAGCTGGCCAGAGTTAGTCTGAAATTAAGGAGCACCAAAATTGAATGGATGAACAAACAGATGATAAAAATATGACTCTGGCAGTTCATTGATTAATTTATTATAGAGAGTTGTGGCTGTAGAGAGATGGATGAAGAAAGAAAGTTGGATCTAGGAGTTTAGGAGACCAAGAAAATAGAGGTGCGTGTTAGATCAAGTGGTCTCAGGATCATAGAAAGAAAAAGGAAATGAAAAATCTAATTAGATTACAGACGAGAATATAAATAACTTGGGTCTTGACAGCAAGGGTAGCCATTGTAATGTTAATAAAGCCATAAGGAGAATCAGAGTAAGAAAGGGTAAAATGTTTTCCAAAATGAAACAACTGGAAGATATTTTTTGATTGTGGAACAGCTTGTCTTCAGAAGTTGTGTGTGTTTCATCACTGGAGATTTTTAAGAAGAGACTGGACAACCACTTGTCTGAAATGGTATAAGGTCTCCTGCTTGAGCAAGGGGCTGGACTACAAGACCTCCAAGGTCCACTCTATGTTTCTTCTGATTGAAGTTGATGTTGATAGTACAAAGCAACAAAGGGTACAAAGAGAATGCATGTGTATTTGGAATGTTTCTCCTCTATCCTCATATCTTAGGTTAGACAGTTTGTATGGCCACTGCCCAGCTGGCTAGATTGTGTTAGTAACCTGGTAAATGCCATATCAAGGGTCACTTATCCCCCAGAAAGAGGAAAAGTCACTCTTATCTTCTATGTTAACAGCAAATAATCAGGATAGTCCCACTGTTCTTTTTCCTTGTTATCTAAAGTCTATTTTAATTTACTTTCCCATCAAAAGAATCACAAAATGAGCAGGGTGAGAAGACTTCAAAATGGCCAGCAGGCTGAATCTTTTGATTACATATTTAATGTGTGGCTGCCTTTGTCGGTGCGATAGGGTGTTTGAGTATTCAGGACTTGTGTGAACTGAAGAAAAAAATGATGCAATGTGGACAATATTCCTTCTTCATTTTCAATTTTCCTCCTGACAGAAATTTACAAGGGCATGTTCAGAAATAAAAACCACTCATTCACTACCATGTTTGCTTAAATCCTGAATAAGTTGGTTCAATTTTGTAAATTCATTAAGATGGATTTTTTTAAAAATTTAGTCTCTTCATTTATTGGATTTAATGCCTTTTTCCATTTTAAGAATTTAGTGTAGGGTATATATGTATATGTATGTGTATAATCTGTGTGTATATATATGTATATGTTTGTGTGAACATAGAAACACATACATAGTATCTATCTATCTATCTATCTATCTATCTATCTATCTATCTATCTATCTATCTATCTATCTATCATGTATCCACACACATACTCTATATATTCCTTTATCAACATCCAAATTTAATAGCTTTTAGGATAAATTAGACTGAGAGATAGTAATATGCCCCCAGGTCATCTGGTGAGCTTCAAATGTTTCAGAATCCTCACTTAGAAATCAGCATTTAATCCCTCTAACATACTGGACCTCCTGTTTAAAAGGTTTGATCCAAATCCAGTTAGATTGGCAGTTTAAGGGAAGGCCTCATTAATTACATAGCAGCTCTGGGCATATTTTAGGGCAAAATTAAGTGTTACACAGGAGACTAATGAAGAACACTTTCTGCAGCTCTGTTTTGCTTTTATTTCTTTAATTGGAAAGTTGCCAACAGACAAGGGAGAGCTTCAGATTGGGATTATATCCTAGAGTGTTTTAAAATGTTGCCCATGGTATTTCCCTGGTTTAACTCCTCTTACCTCATGGACAAAAAAGTTAATGTAACTGTATTTTCTTCAATGGTATTTTATTTCTGCCTGCCATAGTCAAACAACTCTTGGTCAGTTACAATTAACTCTCCACAGGTATGCAAGCAGTAAAAAATAAAAATAGACAATGAAAACTGACCTTCAAAATAGACAAAACCAGGGATTCTCAATCTTAGGAACTTTAAGATGTGTGGACTTCAATTCCTAGAATTTCCCAAGCAGAATTCCTGGTCAAAACCATCACAAAAGCAGACAAAAAATGCAAACAAATGATGACATTTATAATGCAAAGATTATTTTAAATAACTCAGTTTTCATTCATTTCCTAAAACCTGATAAATAACTCAGTTTTCATTCATTTCCTAAAAGCTGATAAACCTGGCTGAATTTCAGGGAAAAGACATTTCACAGGGCACAGATATTCATGGAAAAACAGAAACTAACAGAGTTCATTCTTCATACTTCACAAAGCTGGAGAATTAGGAAAATATTTTCTGAGACCTATGCATTGGGCAGATCAAAACTGTATGAAGAAGCCAGCCCTAGAGATATTAAACTTTAGGACATTTATCTTAGAGATTCGTATTCTGCATTGGGGGGCGTTGCATAAGGTGCCATAAAAGCAAGAATGCAGCAGCATTCACAATAATAAATATATATTCAATAAACCAGTGAACTAAAACCACTGCAGAAGAAATAAAAACAGCAAAAGCAGCCTGCAGTTAAGAAGCAAACAAAGTGCCATCCATTAAAACCTGAGCCAATAAAAAATGTTCTAACACAATTCTGCACTGTTCCACTCAATTCAGCAAGCCTTACAGATAGTCCTCAACTTACGACCAAAATAGGGACCAGAATTTCCATCACTAAGGGTGGTGTTTAAGTAAGTTTCACCTGATTTTATGACCTTTTTTGGCCATAGTTACTAAATGAATCACTGCAGTTTTTAAGTGAACCATGCAGGAGTTACACCAATCCAGATTCCCCGTTCAACTTGGCTTGGCTTGGAAGCTGGCTGGGAAAGTTGCAAATAACAATAGCACTTATATACTGCTTTAAGCCCTCTCTGAGCAGTTTACAGAGTCAGCCTAGTGCCCTCAACAATCTGGGTCCTCATTTTACCCACCTCGGAAGGCTGGAAGGCTGAGTCAACCGTGAGCCTGGTGAGATTTGAACTGCCAAATTACAGGCAGGCAGCAGGCAGCAGAAGTAGCCTGCAGTACTGCACTCTAACCATTGTGCCACTATGGCTGATGGTGTCCATGTGAACCAGGACATTTCAACCATCATAAATATGTGCAAATTGCCCAACACTCAAATGTTGATCATGTGACTGTGGAGAAATTAGGGTGTGTTAATTTTTTAAACTTTCAATTTCAAACGTTAGGGGTGCTCAAACGTTGTGACATTCCTTGGGGATTGTTAAAGATATTTTGGTTACTTTAATATAATTATATGTGCTTGGTAAGTAACTACATAAATGCCATTTCGCTTGTTTCATTTGATGCCGGGGTGGTTATAACTGTGAAGTCACTTTTTTCAATGCCATGGTCAATTTTGAACAGTCGCTAAACAAATAGTTGTAAAAGAAGGACCACGCTAGCTAGTGGATTACAGCTTTATTGTCATGCCTGAAAGTACCAAGCAATGGGGCCATTGCAGAAGAAAGGCCTTCCTTTTAAACTGCTTCCCTTTAGTATCTGGATAGTAACATTTCAGCATCCAAACCCATATCCAGAATGTCCAAAACAAGACATCAGAATGAGTTTTAGACCAGCTACAATAAAATCACAACAATTGTTTCTCAGTGTTACTTTGATTAGTTCCTCCATCTTGAATGAACTCCAAAGCAAGTCTTTGGACTCACGTTTAAAGCATGCATTCTTGCAGTGTACTCTTAAATAACTTAAATACATACATTTTAAAATGTAATAATAATATGTTATAAGCCTTGCCCTATAAAATGTGCTGCCCGGGAGTCTACGGCTTCTGAATATTCTCTGATGGTTTAAGGTTTTACTTTCTTCTTTTGACCTGTTACGTTTGATTCTGAGAAGGTGGGAAACAGAAACACAATCCAAAAGATACTGCATTTTTCTTTTTCTAAAGTAAATAGCTAGTGTAGAGCAGCCAATCAGAACTTCAGGACAGCCGTAACTGACATGATTAATGGATATCTTGCAGCTCTACTTAATGATTATCACGTTCAGCAAAAGAGAAGGGCAGGTTAAGAAATCACAGCTCCTGATGCTCTTTCTTAGAATTTTTCAAATAATGTGAGTGATTCCTTATGTGGGCAAATAACATTTATAATTTCATTTTTTTAAAAACAGGTAGCTGTTTGAACTTTCATGGTTTATCCTAATGTGGTCTTAAAATGGAAAATGCAAGCAGAGTTCAAAGGATTCCAACTCTTTGGGAATGGTTAAGGAAAGCAGTTACCTTTTTATTGATTTAGAAATAGAAAACAGAAAACCAAATGCAAGCAGATAAACAATCAATTAATATGGGAACTATTTTCCAAATGTGCAATGATTATAGCAGAGAGTCAGAAAAAGAACACTAAAAGATCTTAAGCGGCTTGCATTTGTTTCAAAAACATTTCGTCAAAATAATTGGCTCTCTTTGTGAAACAGCTTCAAGTAGCTACCACCATTTATATTGTTTTGTGTTATCTGAAAAGTTCAGTGTATGTAATACACAAGGTTTCTTACAGCTACAAAAGAATCAGCAATATTATGCTAATAAATATTGTGGCTTGGAAGGCAAAAGGCTACAACTATTTAGCCATTTTTGAGGTAGAGTACGAGAGGTAATTTTGGGGCTTCCTGGTCTCTAGCCCTTCAACATGCAAGTTTACTTATTTTTGTATTTATTTATACAATTTCTGCTCCTCCTCTCCCACCTAAATGACTCTGGGTCAGACCTGGGCATTTTACTGCCCATGGCAATATCCGGTCCTTCTGTGGTAACTTTGTAGCCACGATGTCAGCGGAGTGGGAAGTGGGGCATCAGCAGCCGGGATGTGGTGTCAGCCAATTGGTGTGAGGGGTGGAGCAATGGTGGGGGTCTGGGACAGCAGTGGTGGTGGTGGCAGTAGCAGAATGGTGACAGGCTGGCAGCAGGGCAGTAAGTCAGGGCAGTAGCAGCCCTCCACAATAGTCACAATCTCTCATGTAGTTCCACTTGGGAAAATTAATTGCCTCATCCTGCTCTGGTAGTTTATTTATACGGTTGTTCCTCAAGAAGGAATAATATACACTATAAACAAATTAATATATCTAAAATTGCATATAAGTGCTATCCATTAAATTATACATGGTCATGTGATCACAATTCCTTTACATTCATTGGAGAGAAAGGGATACAAGAGAATAAATAGGCAAACAGGGAACACACATTGAAAGGAATAATTAGTGCTGGCTGTTTGCCTGGTGTGTTCACAACTATGCCCCCCCCAACTGCTTAGGAAACAAACAAAAGCCAAAGTGTGAAAGTGGTTAAAGTCTTGTCAGTTACAGGCAGCAGCTGAAAGGTGGCTAATTAAGGTCACAGAGCTCAGTTTATTAGCTAGCATTTAGCACTTTTTAGGGATATATTGAGGATAAAAGCAACTCACAAAGAGATAACTTGTTTAGACAATCTCTGTGGAGCGGGAAAGAAAACAAGTCAGACACAAGACAACATGTACTCACTATACTAGTGAAAATGTGTCTGCAAAGGTCATAAATTTTAGGCATTGGAACCTTTTCATTGTAACTTTGGATGATTGCCTTTCCCCAAGACAATAAGCAAGGTCTCCCTATAGTAATAATAATATAATTAAAATTGTCTGAGATTCCAGTTACCAAACCCATCCATTAGAATAGATTAATCACATCTATCCTTAAATCATACTGATTATTAGAAGTGCATCAAATCACTTTACATAATGGTTGCAGATTTATGAAAGACTGGTCTTGTACTTTTGGGGATACTTAAATTGTTTGGTTGTAGTTTTTAATTATGTATAAAAAATGAATCATTATAGAATTCTGTTTGAAGGACACTCTAATTTTAAATTGAACTCTGTTGTAATTGTATTGTAAGAATGGTATTCAAGATAACATAGGTTGTGGACTATACCCATTCCTCATTAATCTTTTGTGCAGCTTATCTGTGAAATAAGTGGTAGCTATGGAAGAAAGCAATTAATAAAACATAGTGATAGATTCTTTGTTATTGTTGGGTAAAAGTAAGCGTTCAAAAACAAAACTTCAGATAATCAGGTATTTATACTCAGATTTTGTCACTGGTACAATCTTATGTAATGTCTAAACAATATGCAATAATTTATTTATAATCTACATCTACATGCATCTACATCTACATGTGTATGCATATTTAGGCATATTCTGCAATCCCATGAAAGTTTATGTTTAGTTCTTAAACTATCTTTTGAACACCATACTTGTTATATTTTGCAACATTTCACTCTATACCTTTAATAAAGTAGACTGCGCTATCCACTAAGAAGAATTCTATTGCTTTTTCTGTAGAGACATATAATACTGTAGTTGTACACAAAATGCAATATTGCAGTGCTGCATGTAGAATTCCCATAAGAGAAAGGGAAAACCACAAAGGCTAAGGAGGCTTGATTACAAGAACATTTTTTCTGTGAAGGGGTCATTAAGCTGGAGGACAACGTTAACACCCTGTAACCAGGTTCTATCACAGATACAGACTTGGGCAATGACAAATATAAATGGGTGTGCAGGGTGGAAATCCCCTTGATTGATAGATCATACTGTTTTCTACAGAGCTTTTGATAAACATCTATCTTGAAACTCTTTGAAAACAACCCTTGAGTCTCCCTTCATCCGTTTCTTCCTCCCGCCCTCTCTCCCTCCCGCCCTCTCTCCCTCCCTCCCTTTTTACATTAAAATAATGTACATTTTTCTATTTAGCCCTGCATTATATATACTCAAACAGAATCCAATTGATATAATGCATTTGTTCCAATAGTTATCTTACATCTAGACTGTATTTACAGGAATTACTTTAATAGAAAATTAGAATGAATTATGTATGAATTAAAGTCATGAATTAGGATTTATGTTCATTTTTAAAGCATGTATTTGAGCAACTTTTATCTAATGCAAGATGTGCTGTTTTGAATTAAAGGAAAATTTAAGTATCACACACACAGTTACAGTGTATTTGGACAACAGTATGATAATTAATATTTGGATAATTTAAGAAGGGGTAATCTCCAGAATATTTCTTCTGGTTTGTCTTGACTATTTTTTGTTCCTGTTTTCTGTTTGTTCTTTTTTTTTAAATCATTCTGGTTCCTTGCTATTAAATCACATTATGACCAACTTTCTTACATTAACCTGCATTAAAACTGCTATGGAATTAAATAGAAGATGTTTACTATTGTTGGATTGTTTAATTGGTATGTTTAATTGGTAAACAAAGACTTTGTTTCCTGGCCAAAAAAAAATGGCAAGCAGAGAATGGCAAAGAAAATAGAACAGTTCTAGATTTCCAACTACAGGTAGTTCTTGGCTTACAAACATTTGTTTAATGAATGTTTGAAGCTGCAATGGAACTAAAAAAAAATTGATGATTGTTTTATATACTTAAGACTGTGGCAGCATGTTCATAAGAAAAGTCAATAGGGAAGCCAGATTCATTTAACAACCATGTTACTAATTAGCAACTGGAGTGATTCAGTTAACAACTGAGCCAAGAGGGATTGTAAAATGGGTCAAAACTCACTTAATGACTGTCTTGCTTAGCAACAGAAATTCTGGGCCACTTTGGTTGTAAGTCAAAGACTATCTATATATCTCTATGGACCCATGAAATGCAATCCAACATTTCACACTCCATTCAGTTTAAACCTCTTTTCCTACATCTTTATGAGTTTGTGGAATTGGTGATGAACTTGCATTTAGATTAATATTATAAAACTTTTGTGATTTGTGGAATGACATACATTTCAAAAAGTGATGGAACAAAGGCGACAGGTGAGTAGGATCAGAATAGAAGATAAATATGGCTTGAATTAATTTAAATTAATTAAATAATGTTAATCTGATTACTCTGCATCTATTAATAAGTGATCCTTTTATTCCCATTAAAATGTTCAATCTGTTGGCAACTTTTAGAATCTAAAATACCTAAGTGTACCATATCCAAATAACTATGCTTTGTGTCTAAAAAATGTGTTTGTCACAGATACCATTTTAATGCTATTAGGGTATTGTGAGGGCCATGTGAAATATAACTGATGCACAAGAAACTTGAGCATATTATCTGTGGTGATAGCAGAGGGATTGCAAGTGGCCTAGAGAGAGTCAATGATCTCATCCACAATACCAGAAGTCAGAGAATAGTCTGTACAGAAAACAAACAGGATATAGAATGGTGTTTTGCATTAAAATTGAAATCCTTCTCTTTAGGGTGGCTGTATTTCATACAGCTGTCTACTGTGCCTTGCCATTGCTACACAGAAATATGAAGAATAAATATTATGTAACTGATATGTGTTTATGCTGAAAGAGCATATGCCTCAAACTCAAACCTGTGAAAGTTTCCTGCATGTTTGTTCTCTTGAAAAGACAACATTTGGCGAAATCCAATTTTTATCTTGGTTGCAATATTTTTATTACACTTTTTGGACAGTAGCACAAGATCCAAACCTGTGGATTATGTAGGACCATCTTCAGAAAGAGTAAGTTAAGAATAGTTTGAAAAAACAAAAATACTGGGAAAGGAGAGAGGGTGACAGCCATCACAACAGATAATGACTCAGATCATTAGATGGCGTGACTGTGAGGTTTTTTTAAAGAAATTATCTTTAATTCTGTATGAGAGTTCACGTTCCCAATTGATGTCAGTACACATTTTGCGGGGTGGGGTGGGGTCTGAAGAAGCAAGTAGTATCAATGCTCAGGACTAGCTTTTAGGCTGAGACTGAATAAGCTCTGGCCTAGGCTACCAATATAGGTAGTCCTCAATTTATAGCAATTCATTTAATGACTATTCAAAGTTACAACAGCATTGAAAAAAATGACTTGTGACCTTTTTTCAGAGGTGAGTTGCTGCTGATTTGGCCTGGATTGGCCAAACCAGTAGTAGTGGCGGTGGGAGACTCCACCTACCCGCTTCTGTACATGTGCAGAAGGGTCGCATGCAAGCACATGTGGGAGTGCACCCAAACTGGTAGTAAAAAAAATTAGCAACCCACCTCTGCCTTTTTTCACACTTATGATCTTTGCAGCATCCTCATGGCCATGTGACTTACCTTTGACGCTTGACAACTGACTCACATTTATGACAGTTGCAGTTTCCCAGAGTCATGGGATCCTCTTTTGTGACTTTCTGACAAGCAAAGTCAGTGGGGGATCCAGAATCACCTAACAACCGTGTGACTAATTTAACAACTGTGGTGATTTACTTAAAAAATGTGGTGAGAAAAATTGTTAAAGGGACAAAAACTCACTTGACCGTAGCAAAATAAATTTTCAGCTCAATTGTAGTTGTACATTGAGGACTACCTGTACCTCCATACTTCCAAATTATTCTAAAATTGCTCATTTTGGCATCAGTGAGATATATCACATCATTCAATGTGTCCCAGGGGCACAATGTAGCCTTGAGCCAATATGGGCTGGGGGACTTTTGCACTGGTTTAGGAGTGTCAAACATTGTCACGTTGTCATCATGTGATGTATCATGATTTTTATTCCTCTTCGCTAAAATGGAGGTGGGGTGGCCAGCATGTGATGCATCCGGCCCACGGGCTGCCCATTCCTGAACTGAGAAGTCTTGCTCATAGTGATTCAGACCTTAGGTCATTTCCCACTGAGATTACTGCAATCCACTATACCTGAGCTATACAGAATGAATGAATGAATGAATGAATGAATGAATGAATGAATGAATGAATGAATGAATGAATGAAGCTGTCCTTGAATAGTGCTATGAATCTGCAATTTGTCCAGAATACAGTGGCACGTGCATTTTTTTTTTTTTTTGGCATTTTTCATTATGCTCCTATAACACTGCTGTTCCTCAAGATACTCCAGTGGCTCTCAGTAGACTTCCAGATGTGATTCAAAGTGCTGGCTATCACATATAAAGTTCTGCGTGGCATAAGGCCAGACTATTGGCAGATCCATGTTTTTCTCATTTTCTCTGCTTGCTCCACCATATCTAGGAGACAAGATATACTCCAGGTATCTCCCATCAAACAACTGTTGTCCTATTGGATCCTGGAGTCATGATTTCTCAGTGATTCTGAAATTCTGATGGCCTCAACCCTGTTATTGTTTCTTAAGATACTGAATATCTGGCTGTTTCTCTAGGCATTTGGGTCAGGAGGTTAAATGAACTTTGATGTGGATGATGTGCATCTTTCTGTATGTTCTTAGGGGTCAGGGAT
This sequence comes from Thamnophis sirtalis, assembly GCF_051295495.1. NCBI lineage: Eukaryota > Metazoa > Chordata > Lepidosauria > Squamata > Natricidae > Thamnophis > Thamnophis sirtalis. The sequence goes on along the minus strand of NW_028261385.1, from coordinate 75,136,277 downwards.
TCTACGTTGTAGTAGGGTTTTTTTGTGTGTTTTATTAAACTTTATACACTACTCAGATTCCCCTTTATGAGATGCTAAATAAATAAATAAATAAATATCTATGCAATGCAAACCTTCGTATTTTTATTATGTGACATCTCTGCAGTAAAGATTCAGCTGGTACATTTGGATATTTTATCCCAAAGTTATTACTCAGGAATCTCCTTAAACCAAAAACAAAGACAGGAATCTGTAAAATTAAACTTCTTCCCCCATAATCAAATGTTATGAAAACAGTATGGTTTTTTTAAATTCACTCGCAACTGTAGAAATAACTCTAGGCTTTGATTTAAATTTTGTTGAAAATTAATAAATGCCACAATCCATATACTGAAAGCTGCATCCACTTAGTTCAGATTTTCACATACATTTTAAAAATTAAAACTTTCATGACTTCAGAAAATGAAGTATATATATTTATATGCACATGCATATGCATATGTACATGTATAAGTATATGTAGAGATGTGTGCATTCATTCTGTTTTTTTTTTTTTCAAACTTGCATGCAGCAAAGCAGGGGTGTCAGACTCAAGGCCCAGGGGCGAGATCTGGCCCATGGGGTGCTTAGATCTGGCCCATTGGGCCACTCTGGAAACAGCAAAGAACCAGCCTGCAAAAATGGAGGTTGGGAGAGGTGCCATTTTTGCTGGCAGAGGGTTTCAGCAGGCCATTGCAGCCGAAAATAGAACTCAGGAGAACAGAATTGTAGTGCCAACTGCTTTGTGAAGATGTCCCAATTGACAACTAGCAGCCCTTCAACCATATATACAGTGACCTCATTCTGAGACAGGGAACTAATAAAATGGTTATTTAAACTATCATTGCCCCACTCACTCTGCAAACTTCAACCTCCCAAAAAAATGTTAAATGTAGCTTTTGGCCATCAAAAGACCCAGGCGTATAATGTTAGCGTAAAATTTCTTTACAGTTCTTCCTGGAAAAGCAGTCTATGCAATATAGAGTTACAAATCATTCTGTATCCACTGGTCACAAAAGTGAAGGTGGTTTTGCTCAATTTAATAGTTTAAGGCATTTGTAATAGCTTACAGAAAAAGTGTGTATATGTTTGAGGGTGCATGTGTGTGAGTGCATTCTCTGTACTCTGTGTGTGTGTGTGTGTGTGTGTGTGTGTGTGTGTAGTATATGTATGAAAAGAGAAAGAGAGAGAGAGGGTGGGAGGGAGGAAGGGAGGGAGGGAGGGAGAGGGAGAGGGAGAGTTTGTATAATTTATAAATATTTGTTTTGCAATTTGTAGTATACCATATTCATACTGGTTCATAGTATATAAAATAAAATATACAAAGTAACATTTCTCCAAGGCACCTGAGGGTAGAACAAGAAGCAATGGGTGAAAACTAATCAAGGAGAGAAGCAACTTAGAACTGAGGATAAATTTCATGACAGATAGAACAATTAATCAGTGGAACAGCTTGCCTCCAGAAGTTGTGAATGCTCCAACACTGGAAGTCTTTAAGAAGATGTAGGATAGCCATTTGTCGGAAATGGTATAGGGTTTCCTGCCTAGGCAGGGGGGTGGACTAGAAAACCTCCAAGGTCCTTTCCAACTCTGCTATTGTATTGTATAGAGGTCAATTATATCTCTGGAATAGCTACGTAAAAACAATACACAAGTATAAAACATTTTGCAAGCATAAACTATCCATGCATACAGATATTTGTAAAAATAGGCTAGGTAACAAGAGCCTAGTCATCTACTTATTTCCTTGCACTGCCTCAGACTATGAACTTATGCCAGTGGAAATCATGTAGATTGGTAGCCTTTATCACATAGGACCTCTCATTCGTGTCTCATAGTCCTTAGAATTAATTTGCCATTTAAGGAACTCCCCCTATTTTTAAGGAAACAATTTAAAACTTCCTATTCAAGAATGACATTTTTCTTGGTGGTGTTTGGGTGAATGGCTTTTTTCTTTAATCACCAATCTACTTTTATGTTGTCTGTTTTTGTTCTTTCTATTTCTGAATGTTTTTATTAGTGGTGTTGCATTTTAAGTGTATCCCAATTTGAGACTTAGTGTTTTTGGGAAACAACTTGTAAACATCCAGTAATGGAAACCTCATGAGCCATGGTAGTGCAGTGGTTAGAATACAGTACTGCCTGCCTGCAATTTGCCAGTTCAAATCTCACCAGTCTCAAGGTTGACTCAGCCTTTCATCCTTCCGAGATGGGTAAAATGAGGACCCAAATTGTTGAAGACAATATGCAATATCTGTAAACTGCTTAGAGAGGGCTGCATAGCACTGTAAAGTGGTATTTAAGTCTAAACAGGTATATAAGTCTAAGTACTATTGCTATTGCTATTTTCCAATAGCAGTGGCATCCTTTGGATGGGAAAATGCAGAAGACGAAAAATAACTTGTTTATTACATTATGACTTCTAAATGAGTCTTCTAAGATATATAATACAAAACTTCTGACTTACATTGTTTTGTAAGACATGAAATCAGTTAAATCTTATTAGACCTTCGAAATAAATTACGTCTCTTTCATATAAAATGTCCTTGTAGAAGACATGCATGTCATAGCTGTTACTGCTGTTGTTATTTTCATGCATATAGAAATGCTAGATAAGCTGTTGGACAGACAAATAATTACTGTTGGACATAATTTCTCAAAAAATGACATCCAACATTAGAAATCACAAGACCAACACTTTCAATAAAACCTGCCATTCTTTCCAACTTTATGAGTTTGAAAGTGACTTTATAGAATCACTGCAGTGAGCTACAAATGATGTATGAAATGAAAAAATTCCTGCCCATGGCACAGAGAAAATCTATAGATCTCTGCAATGTTCATGTGTTGCTTGCTGCAAGGCTGAACTTGGTCATAGCATTAAAATATTAGCAAAGACATTTAATTCCTTTTTCTCAACACTGTTTTGCCAGTATTATTCTTTCGTTGATGCATTTATATTGTATTGTAACTGTATTAAATCAAAATACTCCACAATCTGTTCTATGTTTAATGTTTGTTTACTATAATCTGAAATAATATTTAACATGCTGATTTGTTATTTCCTGTGCTGTGAGATTGGAATCAGAGCAAGAAAAATAAATAAAATTACTCTACAGTAATGACAGATTTAACTAGTATTATTTCATTTGCAAGTTATAAATCTAATATCCATCTTATGGAGGCACTATTTTTAACTTGGCAATTATTTTTAGTAACTTTATTAAAGATTAAAATTTACAACAATAAAAACTAATACAAACAAAAAGAAAAGACTAGAAAGAAAAATTAACTCCTCAAACCTCTATTTAGACATTCTTTTATTAAGGATTGAAGGAAACTAATTCAGCATTGTTTTGAGTTTGAGTTTTATTAGAATTTGTAGGCCGCCCTTTTCCCTGAGGGGACTCAGGGCGGCTCACATAAAACTGGGAAGGGGGGAATACAAACATCAAGATAGAAACATATAATAAAATGGTAGGCAACATACATTCATCATTCGGGAGGGGTAACTATCCTTATCCCCAGGCCTGACGGGCGAGCCAGTTCTTCAAGGCTATGTGGAAGGCTTGGACGGTGGAGAGGGTACGAATCTCCACGGGGAGCTCGTTCCAAAGGGCCGGGGCTACTGCTGAGAAGGCCCTCCTCCTTGTAGTTGCCAGCCGACACTGGCTGGCCGATGGAATACGGAGGAGGCCTAGTCTATGGGATCTTATTGGTCGCAGGGATGTAATTGGCAGAAGGCGGTCTCTCAAGTATCCAGATCCACTGCCATGTAGGGCTTTATGGGTGATTAATAGCACCTTGAAGTGCATCCGGAGATCGACAGGCAGCCAGCGCAGCTCGCGGAGGATAGGTGTTATGCGGGTGAATCGAGGTGCACCCGCAATCACTCACGCGGCTGCGTTCTGCACTAGCTGAAGTCGCCGGATGCTCTTCAAGGGCAGCCCCATGTAGAGCACATTGCAGTATTCCAGCCTAGAGATCACAAGGGCCCGAGTGACTGTTGTGAGAGCCTCCCGATTCAGGTAGGGTCGCAACTGGCGCACCAGGCGAACCTGGGCGAATGCCCCCCTGGTCACAGCCGTTAGGTGGTGGTCAAATGACAGCTGTGGATCCAGGAGGACTCCCAAGTTGCGGACCCTCTCTGAGGGGTGCAAAATTTGACCCCCCAGCCTGAGTGATGGAATATTAGTCAAATCTTTGGGAGGAAAACACAACAGCCACTCGGTCTTTTCTGGGTTGAGCACAAGCTTGTTAACCCTCATCCAGTCCATAACGGCCTCAAGACCCCGGCTCATCACATCTACCGCTTCATTGAGTTGGCACGGGGCGGACAGATACAATTGAGTATCGTCCGCATATTGATGGTATCTAATCCCGTGCCTGCGGATGATCTCTCCCAGCGGTTTCATGTAGATGTTGAATAGCAGGGGGGATAAGACCGAACCCTGAGGCACCCCATAATTTAGGGGCCTAGGGGACGATCTCTGCCCCCCCACTAACACCGACTGCGACCTGTCCGAGAGGTAGGAGGAGAACCACCGTAGCACGGTGCCTCCCACTCCCACCCCCCGCAGTCGTCGCAGAAGGATACCATGGTCGATGGTATCGAAAGCCGCTGAGAGGTCAAGGAGGACCAGGATGGAGGAATGTCCTTCATCTCTGGCTCTCCAGAGATCATCGATCAATGCGACCAAAGCGGTTTCTGTGCTGTAACCGGGTCTGAAGCCTGACTGGAAGGGGTCTAGGTAGTTTGTGAAATCCAAAGGTTCCTAATAGATGAAAAGTAACTAACAAGCAATTTCTAAAAGTGATTTTAAAAAGGAAGGATGCAAATCCTGTAGCTTTGAAGTATCTCAACTACAGTTGCCATAAGATAGCTATTCCCTATATCCCAGAACTCTAAACCTGGCAGAGACTGCTGTGTTGTGATCTCCTCACAGGAGCAACTGTCAAACAGAACTTGTGGGTGATCTCAAGTCCTTCCTGGTCTAGAGAGGAATGACAAAGAGCTGGTTTACTTGCCAATTCTTCATTCAACTGCGGTCATCAGCTCTGTTTTTCATGGAACGGTTTTTAATTTGCCAATTCTTCCTTGGAAGTCTCAGCTATAACTAAGCCAACTAACTCACAGCCCGATTGTAGAACACTAAGGTAGGGTTGCTATACAGCACACACAACACTCTACACAACAGATTTTGAATTTACTTCAGCCGAAGTATGAGTTCATGACACTATAATTCTCTTATTGCTCCAACCTAAGACTGGAATGTCATATAGCCAACACAAATTCATGTAATTAATCTTCTTAACATGGATTTCCTTTAATTTTATTTTTAAAACATTATTAAATTGACGAGTATAATGAGAAAAAAAGCATTAAAATCATACAAAGCAAGTTGTAAATAGTGATAGAAGAGAACATTTTTAGCTGAGGGTTGAACTTGGCACTCTTTGAGCTTGATAGTTTTCTCTCAGATGTTTCTTTACCCAACTACTAAGTAACATCATTATTGATGATGTTATTTAGTTGGGTAATGACACATCTGCAAGAAAATAACCAAACTCAAGTTGTAAATAAGTAAGTTTTGCAGGCACTACAAAACTGTCAAGAAAAAAAATCAAAATGGCATCAATATACTGTAAATCCACATATTAAAATACCCGATATCAGGTTACAGTTGGAATCAGTGCAAGAAAAATCAATATTACAATAAAATTATTCTATAGTAATTGCAGATTTAATCAATATTATTTCATTTGTAAGTTATAAAACTAATATCCAGATAACTAAATATACCACTCTATATATTCCATTAACAGTTCTACAGAATTCTTTAGGTGGATAACTATAAGTGCAATATCTTCTGAAGCATATAACGTCATGTTTTGGACAATCATTAAATTCCTAAAATTGTATTTTCTGGTAATTTCAATTGTTGTAAAGCCAATAAAATCAAAGAAAGGGAAAGAGGACAATATTTTCATGTTCTCTTCATTATAATATATTTTTGTGATAAAAATCCTTTTACTATTGGCTGTTTCTTTTTTATAAATACTTTGTGTCCCTGTAGGAAACTTCATTCCACAGTTCCTCTGTTCCAGAATTGTCAACATGAATAGTCATTCCTAATGATCAAAAGCTTTTTCCACATCTATGAAACCCACGTCTGTTTTCTTAACTTTTATAAGTTTATATTATTAATAGCATTTCAAATATCTCTAAAAGTATCCTTCATATTGTATATATCTCTTCAGGACAAATTGAGTCTGCTCAGGATGTACCAATTCAATTCAAAGAACATGTAGCCTTTTTGAAAGTATTGCTGTGTAAACTAAAAAATCTAAAAAGTCTATGTGAATCTGGATCGGACAAGTTGTCTCCCTTTTAGTATATAGAAGAAAGAAGTACTTGATGTCACTGAATCTCATTCATTACCATAATTAATGGTTTATTTAGAACTACCTGGAAAGCCTTGTAATATGTTGCATAAAGTACACCTGATTCTGGGAATTTATTCAGTTTCAATTTTCGCACTGTTTCCTCTTCAGTAATGGATTTACTGAGAGCTTCCTTTTGTTGTTCTTTAAGTGCTGCACACTGTATTATATTGAAATACTCCTCAACCTGTTCTATGTTTAATGGTTGTTTACTATATAATCTGAAATAATATTTAACATGCTGATTTGTTATTTCCTGTGCTGTGGGATATATCAAAATCCATCTTTTTCTTGGTATTATTTACTTCTATTAAATCTAGTGATTTACAAATAGTTTTTATCTTTTTTCCATAACTGTGCCCAAAATTTACCTATTTTATTTAAAATATGTATGTACTGTAGTTGCTCATCTTGTATCAAACTCTGGACATCTTCCAATCAAGAATAAAAAGAATATCAGTAAGAAAACAACATAAAACCATATAAAAACCATTAACACCATAAACATTAGAAACAAAAACCTGATGCCCTTTGTTTATTTAATTTATTGACAGCGCATCTTAACTCAAGGTAATTCTGGGTGGCTTAGAATATTAAATTCCCTTCCTCCCATCCCAACACTTGGAGGAAAGGGCAGCTCTTCAGTGCCTTTGGAAGATAAAGAGAGTAGAGGCCTCTTCTAAACTTCAGAGGGAAGAGTGCCCAATAGAACATGGATTACCACCAAAAAGGCATGCTTCATGGCTCTCATCAGGTGACTATGTTTAAGGGAGTGTGTTCTTACTATAGATAAACTAGTCATATCTCCAGGGTTTAGCAAGTTGTTTTGACGTCTTTCTACTGTTGCTTGTTGTCTTCTCATTCTTCCCATCTCTCTCATTATTGTATCACACCATTTCTTTCTTCACACTCTCCCTTTCTAATACTGCACTGCTACTGCTGTCTTTCCTGCCATATCCCCCATCCCAATCATTCCTCCCATATGGCATCTCTTTTATCCTTGCAATGGTTGCAAGCTGAGCTACCTGATTGGAGCATCACGTTCCTGAGGCTACAGGGACACTGACAATATAGTCCTGGGCATGGGGCCCTCCTGAACAAATAGCCCTAGCAATTCCACTCTTTTTTTTCTAAGATTTTTATGCCATGTTTACTCATAGTGCAGATTCATAGTAAATGGGGTTAAAATCTGCAGTGATAAAATTATCCTATTATAGTGAACTGGCTAGGAAAATTATTATGGAAGTGTTTATTGCATAATTGAATGCAGTCATTACAAAATATAATTGTATTTACGATGCCATTTATTAAAAGAACTATCCAGAAAGTGTCGAAAGTCTAAATACAGGTAGTCCTCAACTTATTGCCCCAGCTGAGCCCAATACTTCCATTGATAAGCAACACAGTGGTTAAGTGAATTTTGCTCCATTTTACAATTGCTTAATTGGTTGTTAAGTTAGTAACACGGCTGCTAAGTGAATCTGGCTTTCCCATTGACTTTGCTTGTCAGGAGGGTGCAAAAAAGGGATCCCATGACCCCAGGACAGTGTAACTGTCATAAATACAATTGCCAAGCATTTTGAACACAGGGATGCTACAATAGTTGTAAGTATGAAAAAAATTGTCATAATTCCCTTTTTTTTCAGTGCTGTTGCAACTTTGATTGGTCACTAAAGGAATGTTGTAAGCCGGGGACTACCTGGAGAGCAGGATCAGGACTGGAGAGTGCTAAAAATAGGGGTTAATCCTTTTCTTCTCATTGTTGTCTCCAAAAATGATTTACTGCTTGCCTTAGGAGGAAGACTATTTCTCCTATAGTGAATACCAATTTCAGAGGCAATTTCTGAGAGAGTATAAGCATTGGGCAAAGAAAAATGTTGATTTTTTCCCCATATGCCAAATTTCTAGTCCTGCTCAGCTTTTTTCCCCCCCTTCCTACAAAGGGAAAAAGCAAAATTAAATGCAACCATGCATTTAACATTTTGTTTGTTTTGGCCATAAGTGTTACTTTGCTGTATTTTGGTAGAGCAAGAGGAAGCACTTCAATAGCCAGCAGCAAACTCTGCCCAAACAGAAATACTGGCCTATCATCAGGAGGTGCCCTCTGAGTTAATAGGGTCAATGATTGCATGGAAAATTTGATAATACCAGCACAGCTTCTTGCAAACTGCTTAGTGCTTTTGGATTTCTCTCTCTCTCTCCTCTCTCTCTCTCTCTCTCCCTCCCTCCCTCCCTCCCTCCGTGTGTGTGTGTGTGTGTGTGTGTGTGTGTGTGTGTGTGTGTGTGTGAAGAAAATTAGCCTCATTGATTATTTGTTAGCTGAATGAGAGGTTTTTTTCCACAAAATTTGTCAACTGTTCAGCTTCTTTCAGGAACTTACCAATTAATAAAATATTTATTTCATATATTAAGCCCTTTTCCCGTGTCACACAGTCAGATTTCACATGAAATTTAAAATTTTATCTCCTGAGGAGAAATAAAAACAGCCACTCACTACTTCTTTTTTTCTTCATGCATATTCTAGGCGCAGTCCACAAAATCCTCAGATACCACTGGATCCCTAGCCCACCAAACCTGGGGTGCTCCTTGACAATCAGTGTATAAGAGATACTGAAGTACAGAGATATAAACTCTTAATCTTCATTTATACACCCCAAATACCCCTCCATTTCTGTTCCTTGATATCTTCATGAAAAATAGTTCAAAGTGACCTATTACCGTGATGGCAAAAGGTATGCCAAAATCATGCACATGCACAACTACCACACCACCTACCTGTGCATGTATGTGCATGCACCCCTCCCCCCACGCAGGGGGGAGTTTTTGCCCTCCCCAGGCTCCAGGGAGTTTCCTGAAGCCTGGACAGGGCAAAAAAATGGCCCAACCAGAAGTTGGGGAACAAACTTCCAGTTGGCCCGTTGGGCCTGTTTTTCTCCCTCTCCAGGCTGCAGAGACTCATCTGAAGCCTGGGGAGGGCAAAAATGGCTCCCCGGCCCTCTGAAAGGCCCCAAAATCATCTGGCCACCACATGCATGTGCACCAGAGCTGAGGCCTGTCATGCCAACTATTTTGGCTCCGCGTTCCACCTGTGGCACATGTGCCATAGGTTTGCCATCACAGACCTATTGTTTTATTTTACTGAACTGTGCAAGTTCATCATGGGTGTGCCTGAAGTTAGCATTTTTATATCAATTAATTTTCCATCAATTTCTGGGTAGGAGGGAAAAAAAGTACCTTGACACTAAGTTAAGTTCTAAGTGAGTTTTTCTTTTTGACAGTGACATTAAGTGAAGGATGTGCAAATTTAAAGTAAATGGTATAGCACCAGTTAGAAGATAGCACTTCATCAAACATAAGTAATCTTGGAAAGCTAAGCAGAGTAAGTCCTGATTTAAATAATGCTCTTTCATGCAAACACAATGGTATAAGTGACTGTGCAACAACAACAGCCATATACTCAACCATGTGGGGCACACTGGAACATACTAAATCAGATGTCCCCAACCCCTGGGCCATGGACTGCTACTGGGCCATAGGCCGTTTGGATCCAAGATGCAGAAGTGGTGGGCAAGCATGCACGTGAAGCTCAACTTCTGCAAGAAGCGAGCAAGTGCGCAAATCTGCAAATCTTCATTTGTGTGAGCAATGGATATGTGTGCCCACCATTTGTGCAAATGGACCTGGCATACACTTGCCCACTGCTTACACTGAACCATCCCCTCTCCCTGTCATCGGTCCACAAAACCAGGAAAGTTGGGGACCACTCTACTAAATACATAAGAGGATAGCAGCTTACACAAAGTACCAGTAGTCCTCAACTTAGAACCATTCATTTAGAGACCATTCAAAGTTACAACAATACTTTAAAAAGTGACTTAGAACTAGTACTCACACTTACAATCGTCACAGCATCCTACAGTCACATGATCAGAATTTAGGCGCTTGATAACTGGCATGTATTTTGAATGGTTGCAACATACTGGGATCATGTGATCGCCATTTGCAACCTTCCCAGCCAACTTCCAGCAAGCAAAGTCCATGGGGGGGGGGGGGAGTCAGATTTGCTTAATGACCACACCATTCACTTAACAATTGCAGTGATTCATTTAACAACCATGGCAAAAAGGTCATGGAATTGGGCATGACTTACTTGGCACCTACCTTGCTTGAAAAGAGATATTTTAGATCCAATTAGGGTTGTAAGTCAAGGACTACTTTGTACTTTCAATTGCACCACTGACACATTTTGTCCATGTGTGAACTCACTGGATTGCTGTCCACTCTTTTTCCCCCAAGGGCAACTGTATAGTAGTGACTCTCTTCTTGTGAAATGAGAAGATGTGCCGTGGATATTCAGTATTAGCATTCTATAAAAATTTCTTTATGAACCTCCGTGGTTCCCTTTGCTACTTACTCTCAGTGGAAAAGTCATAGCGGGATTTTGGAGAAAAAAATTCTTCTGCAGAGGGAAAAGTTTTAAATAGAGACTAGGCTGTTTTATGACAATTTGAAGTAAGTAACACAATCCACATTACCACATCCATATTCTTTCTTCAGAGATGGGAGTTTAAGTTTAAAATAACCAAATTGCCCTGCTGTCTTCTCCTGAGTGGCAAAATCCCCTCTTTATTTCTTCATTCTGATCCTCAACTCGGTGGGTTTCCTACAGCTTTTGGCCAATAGCAATAGCAGTTAAACTTATATACCATTATACAGTGCTTTACAGCCCTCTCTAAGCGGTTCAGAGTCAGCATATTGTCCCCAACAATCTGGGTCCTCATTTTACCCACCTCGGAAGGGTGGAAGGCTGAGTCAATCTTGAGCCTGGTGAGATTTGAACTGCTATCTCAGCAGGCAGCAGAAGTAGCTGCAGTACTGCACTCTAACCACTGTGGCACCCTGGCTCATATTTGAATATTTGAGACTTTCAACACTGTAATGCCAACAGTGTTCATTCTTCCTTCTCTGCATGAACTTCTTAAGAAGGAAAGCATGTTTCTCTTAGATTCTCAACACACATCAAACAATGCAGGCTCTTTTTTGTTCCATTTCTGCTCTCTTTGCTGACTTGCCCTGAAGCGGTGTGTGATTTATCAGCACAGACCTGACCACCCTGGGTTTACTATCCTTGAAGACCAGGGGATTGTGAGCATGCAAATATTCTAAATTCTGCCTGAAGGAAGAACAGTTTCTAAACATAAGAAGGTTTTTGGTTTTTGTTTGCTATTCCGCAGTTAACAGGAGGGAAGGACTATTTCTTACCCAGATTTACCAAGCAACTGTTTGTGGTCCACAACTTCTAATTTTTGTGTTTTGATTGTTCATGTCTAAATCTTATATAAAAATGAATAGGGCTATCATCCATCTGCAGCTGGCAAGCACTGGATCCTAGGAAGAGTTAAGCAAATGTGTCCAAACATCTCGGGTATAACTATGGTTATTTTTGTCTCAGTGCACTGAATGAAAATTGCCTTCTTTGTATCACGCTCAACAAAATTAAAACATCCTCTTAACAGCATGAGAAAGACGTTGCTAATAAGCCACTTTCATGGAACAGTATGGGAGCACTGCCTTATTATAAGCTAATCATTAAAGAAAGTAATTAGGTTGGCAAAATCATTCCTTGTAGATGTTGCCAGGGCACGACAGAGGTGACTGGGTCATGGGCTGCCATTTGAAAATGACGATGCAGAATTGGGAAGCTTAATCTCAGTTCCTGAGATGGATAGTCAAATAAACCAATCAGCTTAGTGGCCAGCAGGCAAGGAAAGGACAGCCTGTCTGATTTTCTTAGATGTAAGTTGCTTGTAGTAAAGTAATAAACTCATAATAGGATTATATTCCTTGGTAGGATTGAGTAGGATGTAATACAGTGGAGGGTTCCACTGGTACAGTGCAACAGGGCTGGGCGTCCACCACATGCACAGCACTCACATGCGTACTTACCGCCTGCGATGCTCCAGATGCTTGGTGGAGCATCGCACAGGCGCCATACACTCCATGTGCGGAAGCCTCAATCGGCTTAAATACAGGTAAAGACGGGGGGCCAGCAGATGAGCCTTCCAGAGCACCATACCAGAACAGTACCTGGTGCTCCCAGCAGGCACCAGTACACCACTACCAGGGTGTACCGGTCGTATCCCACCACTGATGTAATTGTTCCGAGCCTGCTTCTTCTCCTTCTTGCATCCAGTGGTCTTTGAGGATGCAGAGTAGATCTTTGTTCAGGCCTCACAGTTGAAACAAAGAAATGGAAGCTTAAAATTAAATTTAAGAAACAGAAGCTTAAAATTTAATTTGAGGCACAGAAGCTTAAAATTAAATTATCCAACTTGGAGACTCTTCATAGTCGGTATTGTTTTTCATGCCGAACAACCAAATTCTCTAATAGTTTTGTCCTTGTGTTAAATTACCAAGCAAATTGTTAACATCAGAAGTTGCTTCAGTTATAAATTGGTTAACAGGATTACATCGTGCAAATTGTCTTCCAGTTGTTAATAGTTTCCTTTCCCTACTACTACAAGGGGAAAAGAAGGAATGAAGGCCCTTCATGGATTAGACGCTGCTGTCATTGAACGGCTGGAAAATCTAGAGTTAGGGCATTTCAAACTATACCAGCCACATTTATTTAAGATAGTATTTATCAGTCTAGAGGTGGTTTTCTTATTAGGGCAGAATATTAGGGTTTCCAGGCCACAAGAAGTAGATCAGCTGAAAGGAGGGATGTGGATATAATTTCAGTGAAATAGCAGGAAAATGGAAGCGATGGGACAGTTAATGAACAGGCAGACTGTTCCAAAAGTGCCTTTTACAAGAGGCAACTGGACTTTCTGGTTGTTTCTTTGAAGACCTGGATGACTGAGAATCTCCACAGACAACAGGCAGACTCCAATAGACCTCAAGGGTTTAGATCTCAGGAGTTGCCACAAAGAAGAGGGGGTCAAACTATTCTCCAAAGCACCTGAGGGTGGAACAAGAAGCAATGGGTGGAAAAGAATCAAGGAGAGAAGCAACTTAGAACTGAGGAGAAATTTCCTGACAGTTAGAACAATTAATCAGTGGAAAAAACTTGCCTCCAGAAGTTGTGAATACTCCAACAGTGGAAGTTTTTAAGAAGATGTTGGATAACCATTTGTCTAAATGGCATAGGGTTTCCTGCCTAGGCAGGGGGTGGACTAGAAGACCTCCAAGGTCCCTTCCAACTCTGTTATTCTAGACCAAGGTAGATAAAAAGCTGATGGACAGAGCCACCATCTTTGGAAGTCTGTGGAAGCTGCTAATACCTTGCTAGAATAAAGTAGATAAACACGGAGCATAGTGAGTCAATCAGACTAGAACAGTGATGGCAAACCTATCACATGCATGTCAAAAATCACACGCCATAATGTTTAGGGTGACACATCAACATTCACTAATACCCCAAAACTATTTGTGAAAGCAGTGTCCTATTTTTGTGCAATTTTGGGAGATTGAGAATGTGATATTCATTCTAACAATTTTCAGAGATTGAAGAAGAGCGTTCACCAAAACCACTGGAAGAATAAAGGTCCTATGTGACCCGGTAGGCTGGAGGTTCCTATCAATAGAAAAAGGAGACTTTCGGAAGATAAGCAGTATGTAGCAGATCCTGAAAAGCACTGGGCCATAGGAACAACGACACTGTTCTCCAAAGCTTGCTGTGAATGGCCCATTGTGACCCTTTTGAATGGCAGTCATGGCACCAGGACTGAATTTGAGTGTTGATGTTCAGATTAGCACGTGTGGAGATAGATAATTCTTTCTCTTTTGTTCAGGATGTCTGGTATGGGACATGCTGCATGCTGCAGTAGTTGTAAATGTGAAAAAAAGTCATAAATCAGTGCCATTGTAACTTTGAGTGGCCACTAAATGAACTGTTGTAAGTTAAAGACTACCTGTACTCAGTCCTGAGAAACAGGAGGATATGAGAAAGACACTCAAAATAATCCTGCCTTGATTTTGTTTGGTATAATGTCAGGACACAGAAAATCTCTGGGAGTGTTTCAGCAATCTGTTATTCTGCACTACAACAATAAAAAAAAATTCTTAGAATCCATGTTATATATTCATTCTAGGAGGTGCCAGCCCTCCCAAGAGGCCTTTTAAAATTAAAAATAAACTTTCAATGGATGACCAAATGATCTATTTTTGATTCCAGCCACATTTGCTTGTGTTCATAATTCCATTTGTTTTGCAGTTTTTTTATTTGCCAAAAATACTTTTTAACCTTTATGAAATATACATTTTCTTGAAACACATTTTCATATATATTTTTACATCTAGAATTCATATTTTAGCTGATACTTTCATATAGACATAGACGTTTTGGTACATTTTTAAAATTGAAAACTATGCTACCAAATTTAGGGGACTATCTATTATTTGCATCTTATTCTGCATGTGGGTGGATTTCAAGGCATATCAGCAATCTGTATGAGGCGTCTATCTTTAGCCATTATCAATATTTAACCCAGAAACTCTACCACAAGGATTCTAGATTGTAGAATGTGTATATGCAGCTCCCTTTCTCAGGTTTAAGATATCTATCTTATTTATAAGCTAACAAATCCCTTGTGGTAGAGTTTCTGGGTTTGAACCTTGTGTAGTGCAGCTGGTTGTTGATGAGAGGGAAAAGTAAAAGGAGCTGAATGGAAACTCTTCCTTTTTTTCATTGCTTGCAAAAAGGAAGCTATTACATGTTTATGGCATTGCTTTAAACTATTAACTATTGCTGCTGATTGAAATTCTTAGTGCTAATGAAATGGCATGAGAAAACAAAATCTAAAATGTCAACTATTTTATATATATATATTAAATTACCTATCAGAAAATTCCTACTTGCTGGGTCAGGAAAGATCCTTAGACAAACCAACATCTGAATCCCAAGTTCTATCAAGTTAGCTCCATTTCTAATAGAAATTCTATGATGTCCCTCTCCAGTTTCAGTGAGAAGAAATTAATTGGTCTGCTCCTCAACCCTGGCCTAAATGTGCTATTAGAAAATCCCTAGTGGGATGAAAAGATAGCATTTTCCTTATTGTTTCATTGTTTTTTTAATTGCAGTTGATGTCATGGAAGTAGAAAGGGATATTTCTATGACTTTTATTTCATGCTGTCTGCTCCACATGATTCTATAAATGGGACAGAGATAGCTCAAGGTGTAGATAGGAAGAAGCAGAAGTCTCAAAGGGATCTTGGAGGTCTTCTAGTCCAACACCCTGCCCAAGGCAGGAGACCTTATACCAGTGATGGCTAACCTTTTCTGGACCGAATGCCCAAAGTGTGCATGTGCATGCACAAATGTGCATGTGCGCACCCAAGCCCCCAAAATGCAATGTGCACATGGCCCCTGCTGATGTGCCCCATGCATGTGTGCAGCCCTGTGCATGATCCCCTCATATGCGCCCCACCCTGCACATGCACACACAACGCCCCCATGCATGTGCGGCAGAGACTTGAAGACCAACTGGCCAGTGGGAGGTGCATGTGCATGCACACAGGATCTGAACTGGGGTGATGGCTCACGTGCCCACAGAGAGAGTGCTACATGCCACCTGTGGCACGTGTGCCATAGGTTCGCCATCATGGTCTTATACCACCCTGGACAAATGATTGCCCTTTTTTTCCCTTCAAAGCCTCTAGTAATAGACCACCACAACTCTGGGAGGCAAGCTGCTCCACTGAATAATCTTTCTCACTGTCTGTAAGTTCCTCCTTATTTCCAGGTTACATCTACCCCTGATGAGCTTCCACTCATTACTTCTGCCCTCAGGTGATATGAAGAATAAAGCAACCCCCTTTATTTTGTGACAGCCCTTCAAATTATTGGAAGACTGTTATCATATCTCCCTTAAGCCTTTTGATTGTTAGGCTAAATGTACCTAGTTCCCTAAGCTGTTCATCATACGATTTAGTATCCAGGCCCTTAATCATCTTTGTTGCTCTTCTCTGCACTCTTTCTCAACATCTTTTTTGGTTCTTGGTAACCAGAACTGGACAAAAATCCTCCCTAGTGCAATATATTGCAGAAGACTCTTGTGTTAAAACCAGGCAGAACATCTGGGCTGAGTCCTGAATTTGCCTGGTCTTCTTACATCTTCTTTACTCTTATGTTGTTTGTACAAGTAAGAGAATAAGAATTAATTGCTTTATCGGATTGCTTGTTCTGGACAAAGGTGTAATACTCAATGTTGAGAGTGGAATGGGGGTGGAATGGGGGTGGAAATTAGCAAGATAAGAAGCAAACAAAGAATATATTGGAAATGGACAACTCCTGAGACTGGAACCTGTTGCCTCCGTCTAAAAGCAAATATATTTTATATCTTTCAATTGTTATAGATGAAGAAATATAAGGGATGGGGGAAAGGGTCTCCAGGGGTGGGTGGACACTATAATATGTTTTTTTCTTTCTTTTTTGTATTTAGGTGTATATGTACTATGTTTGTACTATTTATATTTAAAAAATTTTAAAAAAAGAAGCAACTCACTGAAATGTTCTTCCTCTGTACTTTGGAACTATGCACCATGCTACAGCAGCCACAGCAATGGATTTGAGACCAAACACCTTATTAGCTTCAGCAATCTTGTGACCGACAGAGTATTCCAAATTACTGGTGTTACTGTGTATTATTCCTTTCACAATTTTATATTAACATTTGATTGGGCCCTTCATTAATTTGTTTTGAATATACTGATATTTTGATGCATTGAGGAAAGAGTAGCTAGTCTTGTTTAATCAAGGGTATTTAAATTAAGAAAACATTGCATTAAACCAAAATAAGCTTATAAGCATGAAGAAGGCAGCACCCACATTGCTGTCTCTCACTTGCTAAAATGATATTCTTCCTTTTGAAAAGAATGACACAATATCGCAATGAAATTATCATTTAAAAATATAGAATTTTGTTGCATGAAGCCGACATTGCAGCTTATGCTCATAATTGATGTATGTGTGTTGGTAACACAAGATAACAAAGTTAATAATTCTTAATAGGACTGGTGCCCCACATAGCAATATGACAGGAGGTCATAAGATCCTAAGAAAAGCAATGGTCTAAAGAGCTATTAACCCAAAATAAATTTTGAGAGAACGACATACTCAAGGAAGTGTACTCCATCAGAATACAAGATAAGAGCTCTGAGATCAGACATGTAAGGTGAGTAGGAGAGCAATAGTTGTGGGATCCCAAAAGGTTGGAGGTTGGAGAACATTTTTGGTTTGTTTCTGGCTTGTTCCTTCTTTGTAAATGACCATGAAGAGCCAATGATATAAAGAATCAGAACAATTCCATAAATAGGACAGTGTGGTTTCTTTATTGTTGATCACCTGTTTTACAAGTATCTTACCAGACTGACTTCATTCACTTGGGAACCAGTAGATTTTTTTTTTTTTTACTTAGACTGGTCAATGTTGTTTCCACACATGGAGTGATTCTAGGCTGGAATTCCTTTTTACTCCCTTCCCTTCTTTTGCTGGTGATTCCTCCACAGAGAAAGAAAGGAAGGAAGGAAGGAAGAAAAAAATAAAAAAGAAAGAAAAGAGAGAGAGAGAGATGAAGGAAGGAGAGAGAGAGAGAGAGAAAGAAAGAAAGAAAGAAAGAAAGAAAGAAAGAAAGAAAGAAAGAAAGAAAGAAAGAAAGAAGAAAGAAAACACATGGCCAGCAAGCCACTCCCACCAGGTCACATGGCTGGCAAGCCACTCCCACAAAGGAGGCCACACCCACAGAATAGGTTAAAAAAAATTGAAAACCACCACTGGGTTATACTGAATATAACATGAGAATGTCTTATAATTTTTTTCTGGTCCTTCTTTGGAAGCTCCTCTTCGGGAGTCATAGAGTGATCCATCAATACTGTGACTGACTGATTAAATGTATGAATAAATCTGGATTGTAGTACCAATGCTATTTTATGATGTGGACCTTCCATTCAAAGCCCTGGCTGTAGTGTTCTTCAAAAACAAATCCATATACAATGTTGCATTCAAAATAAATGTTAAATATTTTGGATATTTTGAGGCTGTAGTTGTATTTAAAAATATTATTTTAAAAAAGTCAAGCTTCAAACAGGCTCCATTTCTATGATCTCTGGCACATTTTTTTTAACTCTATGGCAAGTTTCTGACAACAAACCAATGCCACAGTATAACTTAATGTATCAGTTCTCAATTACTCGGCAATCGGTACAAAGTGCCTTAGAAGCGGTTTTATCTGCATTTTTGCCTAGCAAAAAAAAGTCTCAGTATTTTGCAGTGATGATTGTTTTGCTAATATTATTTTCAGTTCTAATATTTTCAGCTTAAATCCCCACAGCGCTGTGCTCAGCAATTCCATCTATAATCTGTTCAGTTTCTTTTCTGAAGAGCAGTTTTAGGAATTCAGAGACATCAGTATAAAGATTCATGCATAAGGATATTTTCAGATAAAATAAGAATATCTTTTAGAAGGAGTGTTTCATTGTAGTGAAGAGTGGATTGACAGCAACAGAGAACTTTTGAAAAATCAAATACACATGCTAACCAAGATAAAATTTACACTTCAGTTACAGAGATTAGACATCCAAAAATCCAAGACCTGGTATAACAAGTTGGTTATATGCTAATCAAGAATAAATAAATAAACCATTTTTGGACACAGAGGCAATTTGTAGTAGAATTTACAAACTTTGGTTTTTCACATTTTAACCTTCCTACTCACTGCCCCTTCCAAAGATGGCTAATTAGAAATAAATCCATTAGAAATCAAACTTTGTTAAAGAATAATATATCTTCCAAAAAATATAAATGAATTAAATCTATCTATGAACATCTTTATTGTTGTCATTAACCAGCACGAAGAAATTGGTATGCAAAAATCCAAAACAACATCAGGCTAGTTAGGAGAAATAAAGAATTTTGGCTAAAATCAATATTAAAAATAGAGATTTCTAAGATGCTTGCTCAGGCTGCACATGTACAATCAAAGACAAAATACATTAAAATTAGCAAGCTAGGCAGTATAAACTTTAAAATGGTAGCATTATATACAAAGAAATATTGCTAGATAAAGCAATACAATTATCCAGAAGGAATTTCAATGCCACTGACACACCTATGCATAAATACCCTCGAAAAGCTTAAAAAGTAACCAATGATTAATTCTGAGCCTGAACCATTTCTAGCTGTCCATATTCAAGTGATTTCAGTGACTATCAGTTATCCTTTGTCTGATTTGTATCCCACCGTACCAAACCTGGCTGTCTTTTGTGTTGTTTCAGGATTGTTGTTAAAAAGCAAAATCTACTTTTTGTGTTGATCGGCAAATCTTGTTTTACTTTATCAGTAGCATTTCAACATAAAAATGACAGTATATAATGTTCAATGGTTTTGATTTGTCCTAGTCACAGGACTATACACATATGGTTATGGTCCTATTGGAGGAGGAGGAGAAAGAGAAGGGGGAGGAGGAGAAGAAACTGGGACTGTTCGATGGAGATAGCACATCTCCCTTGTCATGTTTGAAAGAACAGGGTCTGATGGTGTCCCAGACATTGGGAGAGGTGGTTGACCAGACAGAGAACTGCCTGCCCTCACAGACATGGGGAAGAATCAGTTGCAGACAGATGGTGGTGCTGAGAGGCAACAGATCCCCTCTGATGAGGAACAGCTACTTCCCCCACTCGATCTGAAGGCACAGAGAGCAGAGCGGAGGCAAGCTCAAAGGAGGTCTGTGAGGCTGCTCAGGAGAAGGTTGCACCACCCCTCCTCACAAGGAACACCTGACCTGGGTTGATTTAAGCAGAGGCCAGAATAGATTGTCTTTGTCAGGAACTATTGTTTGCTTTGGCATACACTTCCTTGACTTTGGTAAAAAAAAAATCTCATCCTTGACTCATGTTTTGACCTGGGCCTTTTCCCTATGGATTTTGCCTTTTGCCTCGTGAACCTTCCTTGTCTTGTGGACCTTGACTCTGGACCTTAGCTCATAAGCTTGCACCTTGTCTTTAGACTTCCTCTCTGCCTCTAAAAGTTGATTTTGGTGATTACTGGCTTTTGTTTATTTTACTATGAGTGGCTGCCTTCAGGAAGTGTGGTGTGGAACCTTACTGGCCATTGTAGGGCTCTTTGTTGTGGAATTTAACAGAGCAATAAAGGACTTCATAGCCTCTCTCTACCTAGGGACATAACATATATTATGTCCTCAGTTAACAGCTATAATTGGAATAGACAACTCACGTTCCTAAGGAATGTGGCCATAAAGTAACAATTAATGGGACGTACCAATATACAATGGCAATTCCAGAAGTTCAAGTTGCAGTCATTAATCAGATCACAAACCTATGGCACACCTGCCACTTCAGGCATGTTGAGCCATGTTGCCTGGCATGCGCGTCACCACCCATTTCTCTTCTGGGTTTCTGGCACGCATGTGCACATGATGATCAGCTAGCTTTCATGTGTGTGGCAGCGCTGGAAACTGGAAGAGCTGGTCTTCCATTTTCCTGCATAAGCACGCATGCCAGCCAGCTGATCGTCACATGCACATGCATGCCAGAAACCCAGAAGACTAGCTGGTTGGTTTGCATGCATGCACCGGAAACCAGAAGTTAATTGTTGGGTGTGCACATGCACCCTGGGCAGCTCCTCTTTCGAGTTGCAGCCCAGATGAGCATGTGCGTTCCCTTTTTTGTACTTGCTACCAAAAAGGTTCACTCTCACTAGTCTAGGGAAAAGTATTGACTACATCCAGCACTGCTCCCTGACATATTCTGGTCTCCACTCTCACCATTCCAGCTTTCATTGGGACACAATGAGAATTAGAAAAATTGCTCTTAAAAAAGGAGATTGAACAATCTCCAGAAGTACAAGGGTGCGAGTTAGTCCAAGTTGTGTGCCGTGTAATAATTGTGCTAGTTCATCCTCCAAGAGTTCGATGGCTTCAGGTATGTATTGACCTCTGGACTGATGAAATCTTAAAAGAACCACTGCACTCCATTATGCATTTTGTGAAGCATGATTAAATCAATTTGGTCTTCAAGGTTTGTCTCTGGAGATTCTCAGTCATAGTTTTCTCAAAGGTGATTTTTCTAAAGGCAACTGGGCTGTTTTTTCCTTGAGGAACAGGAGGAGAAGAAGTTTCATTTTTTCATTGGTTGAAGCTTCTTGTATGAAAAATGAAACATCTTCTTTTTCATCAAAGAAAAATCAGTCTAGTTGCCTTTAGAAAAAGCTCCTTTAAGACCTCCCCTAGTTTGATTTTTTCAGTTTTTGGAGCAAATCAGAAATAAGCAATCAAAACAAAACCCATTCGCTTTCATTTAATCTATAAAATATTTTGGGGAAATTGGGCTTTTGAGCTTGTTGATCAGAAGGTCGGCAGTTTGGTGGTTTGAATCCCTAATGCTGCATAATGGAGTGAGCAACCATTACTTGTCCCAGCTTCTGCCAAGCAGTTCGAAAGCATGTAAAAGTGCAAGTAGAAAAATAGGAACCACCTTTGGTGAGAAGGTAACAGCGTTCCGGGCATCTTTGGCATTTAGTCATGCTGGCCACATGACCATGGAGATGTCTTCGAACAGTGCTTGTTTTGAAATGGAGATGAGTGCCACCCCCTAGAGTCAGGAACACTTTATGTGCGAGGGGAACCTTTAGCTTTACCTAACTGAATTACTTTTTTTTAACCCCCTGAATCTTCAAATTATTTGAATAACTGAAGTTCATGCCATAATATGCTATTGCTTTCAATTGTTTCATTAATGATTCTCCACGTTCAATAAAATATTAAGGTGGTATAAATATCCAAAACAAAGAATGTTATATAATAATTTATATCTTTCAGCATGAATAACTAAATTAGCATTCCAATTAATATCTTTTCCCTATTCTCTTGCATTGAAAGCCTAGAAAGAGGATCACTTGGTATGAAGCCCCAGGTTTAAAGGAAATGAAAACAGAGTTTCCTAAAAGGAACAAATTGAAAAAAGAACGAATTCCTTTTTACACTGTCCAAGCAAGAAATAGCTGGACTTCAAAGCCAGTAAAATCGAAGAAAGAAAGGAAAGTCATGAAATGGAAATGGAGACTCTTCAAATTGCAATTTGATAGATACAATATTTTGTTAATAGTGAATGCTGTGTCTACAAACCATCCTACCCGTTTTAATAAAGCTCCCAGAGGTCCTTTGCTAAAGCTAATGATTTGAGTATTGCAGCTTAAATTAACTAGAAGATTATCTTTTAGACAGTTTATTCAAAAAGAGAAGGGAGAGAATTGCCTCTGGTTTAGCTGGACTATATCATTGCTGATTATCACAGGTTGAGAGTGTGCTGATTAATTCATTCCTGATGATACCCAAAGGCAGATATACTGCTGTGAGATACAAGATTGTCATAGTTTGTTATTTTATTATGCGCCTGACCAATTGATCTATGCATGTATTAAATAAGAATCTGAAGATGTTCCCCTGTGAAATCCTAAAGTGTTTTTTTTTAATCACCATGTAGACGTTTTGATTTTATGTTTTGTTATCTTTGTATTGGCAGTGGTACTCTGATTCAACAAACTGGAGAAAGTTTGAATATAACGTTGTCTCTTTATTAATTAATTTACTTTATTGTCATTGTAGGTATATACACAGTATGCCCATACAATGAAATTCACATAACACACAGAGACCAGGCCCAACACACATGACAATCCCCAAACACCCCTCCACCCACTAAAAATTCCCAGCCCTAAACCACCCACGCATCCACACAACAGACTAAGAATATACATTATTCTCTTCTACACACCTGGAAAATCCCAAGTATTCATGAAAGTTTCATGTTGTGTTGTATTTATATTGCTTTCATACATGATTTTTTTTCTGTTGTTTTATTTTTTGCTAAGATTTTTTTGGGGAGGTGAAAGTTGTCTTACTTTTCATAAACATGAAAAGGCTAGTGAGGGCATCCTACATTATTCAATCAAGCTTTCTTTTCCCAACATTTAAGGGATCATCATAAGAAGAAGTGTATTATTTTATACAAATTTCCTGCTTTGTCAGTAGTGATGAGAATAAAATTTTCATTATGTGGTTTTTCTGTGTGCCAGCCTATAAGTTAAGAATCACAGAAGTGGAGTTTTTAAATGCTTTAGTAACAGCGAGTCAGTAACCTTGAAGAGTTTCTGAGTATTAGGAAATAGTAGGAATATCTGCAATTATTTAATTATTCTTTTTCTCCTGCTTACGTTCTCATTAGATTTCAGCAATTATCAAGCAAAATGATAATCTCTATGGATATATACCAATATATAACATCAATTTTATTTTCACTTTGGCTTAAAAAATATTCACATCACTAGTTTTGTTTAACTAAGCAAAAAATAATAATAATACTCATGTTGATTTTGTCCTGTCAGTATTTTTAAATAGGAAACAAAGTTCTGTATCTTTTTAGAAACAATTATTAGTTATCTATTTTTTTAAAAAAAGAACTGCATTTATAAAAAAAGTAATTTTTGCAACATTTAAATTTTCTGGTATCAAGAGATTCAATCAACACATCTGTTAGCACTTGATGGACTTTAGGAATTAAAAGAAATTTGCCAATATTAGTTAAATGGGATAAAATAGGGCACTAACAATTTCAATTTAATTGTTAATGCTGAATCTTGGAATTAATAATTTTTCCCTTACTTTTACTTTTTTCTTTGTAAAAACTGATTTTTCAGAACTTATGCTTACTTATTTGTTTTAAATGGAAGTAAAATAATGCCCAGGTATTTGGATCAATACTACAAAGATGTATTTACACTTTTAACCAAAACCCTGTTACTTAAGCTTGTTTGCCTTTTCTTAATGGCATTGCAATTTATTATTATTATTGTGACCTAATGAGATTTTCATGATAGAAATAATGTGAATGCCATGTTCCTGTCTGAGCTAGACGAAGGTAGTTTCTAGGAAATGTTTTTGTGATGTGGTTCCTACTATAGTTGAATCATAGTCATTACTATGCCTGATAATGTTCAAGCTGAAAGTAAAATGTATCCAGTGCTAGGGAACTTAAAATAGATATTTAAATATCTATAATTATTCATTTTCTATACTGATTTTTTGAGCAGACCCACATTTTAGAGGTATGATAGAAAAACAGGGCCAATCTGCAGTCTGGTTTGGGCAATATAAATAAAACATCAGCAACATGTAAGTGAAGGGGCATTGGTCCTATCTGATACACCCTTTCTCTGAGTAGCTCAGAGTAGGAAAAGTGCAAGAATGGGTTGACTCATCTGTTCCGCTTAGAGGCCGAGCTGTCAAACTTGTGGCCACACCTCCATCGTCACCCTCTCTTGCCCAGTTTTTGGCGAGGCTGAAGCTGTGGATCAAATCTCAACAAGTGAAAGCTCCTCGACTTCAAACCAAACGGCTGCCAGGATGGGGTTGCACTCTCCTGGAGCTACTCAGAGAAAGGGCATATCAGATAGGACCAAGGCCTCTTCTCCTGAGTGCTTCTGGGAGAGCACAAGAATGGGACTTACCAAAACCGGCTAATCTAAGTGTGGGTAGCCGCTTGGTTGGAAGTCCTCATAACCATAGGCACTCTTTGTAGGACTTTCCATCCAAAGGATGCTTCCGCCGATGTAAAAACATCCAATTTGTAATGTCAAATAAAGTGTGAGGGTAAAGCCCATGTTGATGCCCTGCAAATGTCTTTAATGGACGCTTGTGTAGTCCATGCCGCCATTGTGGCTGCATTTCTTGTAGAATGGGCTGTTCCCCCCCTCTGGGAGCTGGTAAGGCCTGTACGTCAATAGCCTTAGTGATACAAGCTCTCAGCCAATGGCATATCATCTCATGGAGTTACCTTGGAGCCCATTGATGAAGGATGGAAAGACACAAACAATGCCTCCGTCTTTTTGTTAGGGGACATCCTCCTGATCCATAGAAATTAAATATGTCTATGTTCTAATAAAATTAATATTACTAAGCATATTCTTCGTTGAAATATGTAAAATGTATGTCAGGTTTTTTTTTGGAGACACCAGTACACTTTGCTGTATCTTTCAATTTTCACTGATGTTCTTTTAAAGAACTTATTCCGTCGTAAATGCAAATTTATTCCAAAACGGAAATATATCAGAGATCCCCGATCTCTGAGCAGTTCATGTTTCTGCTTATATAATATAAGAAACCCGCCCACCCACTCCAGCTCTATGCAGTTTAGGCATTTTTTGAGGCTGGGTGCACGTGTGGAAGGCGTGCAAGCAAAGTGCATGTGTGGAAGGCCAGGCGCATGTGCGATGAACCAGTGGTAACAAAATATGAACCCCACCACTGTCCCTAACAGCTGCAAATAACAATGAAAACTTCAAAAGGAAATCCATAATCATAATCTGAGAAAAGATTGAAGGGCCAAAACACACCAGGTTGTAAAAAGATCTTTGAATTGGGAAAACTGCCAGTAGATAGTGCATTCTGTTGGTGACTTTAAAAAAATAATCCAGAATTCCCTCATACTAGTATCTGATTAAGAATAATGGTGGAGTTACTAAATGGTTTTGAAAGGCAGAATAGAATCTCTGGTTTATAGTCAATCTCCCTTCCTCTTTCTCTGTTATAGACGGCAATAAGAAGTGGAAATATTTCCTTGAAAACTCATGAGACTGAGTGCTCTAGGCATGTATCCAATTAATATCCAAACATTTTTACGGGTAAAATCACATTACTCTAGACTTTTTGCACCTAAGTGATAACATGAGGAATGATGCACAGGAAAATATAATTTAAGTTCACAGGCTCAATCTTTGAGAGATATGCTTCCCAGTACTTTCTTATGGCAATCAAATATATGAAATCCTCATACAGAACTAGTTTGAACTTTAACGCTGACCTGAAAAGACATCTGCTGTGGTTTACTTGGAATGTTTTTATGTTAACAGAACTCTTGAGAATTTGTTTCCCTTCCTGAAAATAAATCCTCCAATTGAGAAACTGTGACTAATATATAATTTCCACCTGCAACTTCTTTAATCTGGAATTATAGAGCTGGGTTTCTGCCTCACAAAAGGTGTTGTGTTGCCAATAATTAGGCGGTGAAGAAAATTTAAACTTTAAATTTCCATTTGGCTAGTATTAGTGTTTTTTTTTCCATTGTCATTGCATTTAGTCAGCATTTCTTCAATAGCACAGAATGAGCATAATTGTTCAATGAAAATAATTTATCAAGTTATTCTGTCTATTGGCTTGGGTTACCAAAATCCAAAGCAGGGTTGGTTACAAAAAGTGCAAATTGCCACTGATGTAGTACTGAAATTGATTCAATATGAACGGGCTAATTGGAAATAACCCAAATATTTAGGGGGGTATAAGGAGAACACATATAGTACAGAACTGATTATACATTCTTGAAGAGAAAGTATGCATCTAGCATGAAGAACTGATTTCAGGATCCCTTTGGGCATTCAGATAAGGAAAATATTCAATATTTGCATATACTGAGGTATAAAAAGGGTTTAAGTCAGATGGCTAATTGCAGAGCAAACCACTTATAAGATATTTTTTTCCAGAAATTGACATGGCTTCTGCTTGCATTCACAACTCTGTGGTGAGAAGCCACTAGAAGTATGCCACACAAGAAACAAATTATTTGATATTCTGTATATCTCAATGTCAATAATTTGGTGGTTAGATAACATGACTTTGTCCTGACAGTTGCCATCTTGGACATGTATAGTTACTAACCTCTTTTATAGAAGAGGTTCCACTGTTCTCCTGCTGTTTCTTAGTTTGCTTTATTACTTGTATTATTATAGCTATGCATTCAGATCAGTGGTGGGTTTCAAAAAAATTTAGAACCTCTTCTGTAGGTGTGGCCTGCTTTGTGGAAGTGGCTTGCCAGCCATGTGACCTGGTGGGAGTGGCTTGCCAACCATGTGACCGAGTGAGAGTGGCTTGGCAGTCATGTGACTGGGTGGGCATAGCCAACTTGTAAAATGTGGTGAAACTCACTTAACAATGCACTTGCTAAGCAACCAAAATGTAGGCTCAGAAACTCTGACATTTGAAGCACTCAAGTCTTAAAGCTGTCAAGTTACAAGAACCTTGCACCCCTAACCCTTTAGTAAAAACCCCCAGGGATGTTCAAACTTGACCGCTTTAAGACTTGTGAACTTCAACTCCTAGAATTCCTCCTCCAGTCATGTTGGCTCAGGAACTCTGGCATTGAAGTGCAAGTCTTAAAGCTGTCAAGTTACCAGACCCTTCACCCCTACCCTTTAGAAAAAAAAACCCAGGGATGTTCAAACTTGACAACTTTAAGACTTTAAGGTTTAGAGGTGGGCAGGGTGATTGGTGAGCCAGCCAATCAGTGAGCCGTGGGTGGGGCAAGCGGGGTGCGGATGGGCGGGGAGAGGGGGTTGGAACCGGTTCTAAATGTCCCGGTAGATTTGTGGAACCTCTTCTATAAAAGAGATAAGAACTGGCAGGAACCCACCCCTGATTCAGATTATTTACAGTTACAATAAAGTAGGCTATTGTGTAAAATATAATAAGTGATTAACACATGCATCAAATTCTGGATCTCAAAATTATTAAGAGAAACACTCCAGCTGCTCAATTTACACTTTCACCATTTTTAACTTTAGAGGGCTTTCTCACTGTTCCTACTGAATGCTAAATTTTACATACTATTATGGTAATAAGAACACCCATTTTCAGTAATAAAAAACAGTACTGTTCAAGTACACTTTATACATCAGTATATTTTCATTGGAAATTTACCTCTAGGGACTCATTCAGTCTTTTATCTGTTTCTTAATCAATTTTCATCTGTCCTTAATCTTTTGTGTACAGTATGAACCCTTTGGCAGTTAAAAGAAAAGATTTTAAAGACTTTCATCTTATTATTTTGATCACACTTCCTGTTTTTATTTTGGCTCTTACATTAGAAACTGAAGAGAGAAGGAAATACACAAAAAAGTTAATAGTGATTTAATCATGCCAAAAAATTATATAAAAATTCAAGGCTGATTAAGTTGAATCATTGTTTATTAGGTAGCAATTGAATAGGGTGCACGGTATTGTACAAAATGAATGGACACTAAAAGTTGTAAATCCTCCATGAATTTAAAGACTGGTCATATTAAATAGTAATATGAGAATCCTAATGATCTAGTGTAGTAAAAGCAGAACATGAATTTTTCTTAAAGATATGCATATAGACTAGAGACAGTTTGATTTAGGGGTTATGAGTTGTGGTGGTGTAGTGGTTGAAATGCACTACTGCAGGCTAGTTCTGTTGACTGCCTGTTGCCAGCAGTTTGGCAGTTCAAATCTCACCTTTATTACAGTAGTAACTGAAAACATTGATTTTATGAAAAACAGCATGTCATTGTCTTACTTCTTTGGAATGTTGTTAAGCATCAAATTTGTTCTACAAGGAACACTGGCAGAAGATGTATTAGCAAAACAATTTATTTTTCAGATGCTTCATTTATTTGCACTATAGTATATGATGTATAACTGTACCCATCTTTGTTTGCAAACTATTTTATGACTTTTGAATCATTCTTTAGATTTTTGAATTTTCTTATCATCTACATATCTATCTTTACTTTTTATGAGTTTAAAGTTAAAAAAGAAGAGAAATCCAAAGTATATATCAAGACATGGTTATGTTTTCTACTTATGTAAACATTTTGTTTATTTATGCAATCTTACTATCCCTTAAATATGATTCTAATTTTATATATTTTATTGAAACACATTTCCATTACCTAATCATATGAAACATCAATTCAAAGGTGGTTACAGCTGTTTCTGTACAAGCTGATCTGGGAGCAAAATCTACTGAACACAGTGATTTATTTCTGAGTAAATGTGTACAGATTCTGCTCTGTGCAATGTTATAGCAGAAGACATACAATCTAATGCTAATAGAGCTTAGGGTATGGCTGGTTTTCCTCCCCATTTTAACCTCATTTTTTACTCTATGATGTGCAGTCATTACTATCTCTTTTCTGCGATCTAGTCATTTTGATGGAACACCTGTAGAGTCCAGCTTATTTCTCTTTAGATGTTTCACCAATAGATGAGTGACAGTGGGCTTTTTTAGGATTTAAGAAGTGACGAACATCTGCAGGTGGAAATAAGAGGTTTCAACCAGCTGCTTTTCAGAGAATAAACAAGTAGTTAAGGGGTAGAAAAAACATATATATAAATGCCTGAGCTATCACAGGCTCTTAGGTTCCTAGACTACTACTTCTTTCAGTTCATGTACATCATTGCAATTTGGGGGCCAATGGGTTGGGCATCCTGACCTCTTTGATCCTGGAAATAATTTCTAGGAAGAATGAAGAAAGCATATGGCAGCAAATTTTGCTGCTAATGCTTCATATTGATAAAGGCTTATAGGGGGGAGGGGTAATAAATAGAGGGAAAAAGTGGAACACAAGAACAGTCTGTGTCCCATGGATATCTTCCCGGCATAATTGGGTCATCAGTGACAAACCATACAAATACAGCAAGGTCTATTTTTTTAGAAGAGATTTATAGAACATTTGTGCATTGTCCAATGGATGTTTATTTTTAAATAATATACTATTTAATATATAAAGGATAATATATTATTATCCTTCTAACATTTCCTACTACCTACTACTATTGATATAGTATGACAATCTTTTGTTGGTTGTATCTTATGATTTATCAATTCAATACAATAGCAGAGTTAGAAGGGACCTTGGAGATCTTCTAGTCCAACCCCCTGCCTAGGCAGGAAACCCTATACCATTTCAGACAAATGGCTATCCAACATCTTCTTAAAGACTTCCAGGAGGCAACTGTTCCACTGATTAATTGTTCTAACTGTCAGGAAATTTCTCCTGAGTTCTAAGTTGCTTCTCTCCTTGATTAGTTTCCACCCATTGTTTTTTGTTCTGCCCTCAGGTGCTTTGGAGAATAGTTTGACTCCCTCTTCTTTGTGGCCACCCCTGAGATACTGGAACACTGCTATAATGTCTCCCCTAGTCCTTTTTTCATTAAACTACATACCCAGTTCCTGCAACTGTTCTTCATATGTTTTAGTCTCCAGTCCCCTAATCATCTTTGTTGCTCTTCTCTGCACTCTTTCTAGAGTCTCCACATCTTTTCTACATCGTGGAGACCAAAACTGAATGCAGTATTCCAAGTGTGGCCTTACCAAGGCATTATAAAGTGGTATTAACACTTCATGTGATCTTGATTCTATCCCTCTGTTTATGCAGCCTAGAACTGTGTTGGCTTTTTTGGCAGCTGCTGCACACTGTTGGCTCTTATTTAAATGGTTGTCCACTAGGACTCCAAGATCCCTCTCACAGTTACTACTATTGAGCAAGATACCATCTATACTGTATCTGTGCATTTTGTTTTTCTTGCCTAAATGTAGAACCTTACTTTTTTTCACCATTGAATTTCATTTTGTTAGATAGTGCCCAGTGTTCAAGATCCTTCTGTATCTTAAGCCTATCTTCTGGAGTGTTGGCTATTCCTGCCATCTTGGTGTCATCTGCAAATTTGATGAGTTCTCCATTTATCCCCTCATCCAGATCATTGATGAAGATGTTGAAGAGTACTGGGCCTAAAACAGAGTCTTAGGGTACTCCACTGCATACCCCCCCCGCCAGGTAGATGCAGTTCCATAGAGGACTACACGTTGAGTGCGGTTGGTCAGCCAGTTATAAATCCATCTGGTGGTGATGCTGTCTAACCCACATTTTTCTACTTTATCTAGTAGTAGGTTATTACTTTATTGCTTGTTACGTTTACTGAGAGCTTATGCACCCGAGACAAATTCCTTGTGTGTCCAATCACACTTATCCAATAAAAAATATTCTATTCTATTCTATTCCATATTCTATTCTAGACTATATTCTATTCTAAAGCATAATGTGATATGTCATTAGGTACATGATATTCTTACAATCAGGTCTTTTGTTTGTTCGAAGTTTTATCATGGTGTTATAAAAATACATCCGGGATCCCTTTGGCTTATTTTTAGAAGCACGACACTTCTACCCAACAATAAATGACCAGGCATTTCAAAATCCACATTTTTTCGGGAACAAATGTAAAGTAAATCATAGCGCATAAATAAGTTAGGTTACTGTACGCAGGCCTGAAGTTTCATTGCATTTAACGCAGAGCAACAGTAGCTTTCTTTTTGATCAGCCCTGCATTAAAAGCAACCGGATGTAAGTTAGTCCCCCCCCCCCCAAAAAAAAGACGGAATTAGCCTTGGCTGGACGCTAAAAGCGGGTGGTGGCTTGAGATATGAGGGCAGCTGTAGCGATCATATTCGGATTGTGCAAATTCACGAGAGGGATGGTGGTGGTGGAACGCGGGCAATAAATAAGGCGGACGCGTTCAACCAGACACCTCGCCGGCTTCTTTTCCAAGCGTGGCTTCTCCAAAAGGAAAACGCGGGCGCCTTCTCTCTCTCTCTCTCTCTCTCTCTCAGCCCTGTAATATCTCCGCGTGAGATAAAAGGGGAGTGGGAGGTCCCTTCCGAGCTCGTCCAGCTGGAGAACGGGAGAGGGGCTGACGTCACCTGGCCCCCCGAACCGTCCCCCCTTCCTCCAGCTCGCCTCCTTGGGCTCGGCGCGCTCCAGCCTGGTCGTGCGCGAGCCTCGCGCGGTTCTTCCCTCCCAGTCGCTGGTCCCGGCGGCCGGGTTGAGAGAAGGGAGTGCGAGCGCTGGCTCGCGGCGTGGTTCTCCGGTTCCTTTTTTTTTCTTTTCCCGCGCGCCTCGCGCTCCCCTCCCCCGCCCTCCCCTCTCCTTTCCCCTTCGCCTCAGCAGCCAACTCTGCAACCGGCTGCCCCGAGTCCTACTCGGGGCTACATAAATCCTGTGATCCGGACAGCGTTGTAAGAGGATTTAAAGAATCCCTCTCTCGCGCACAAACCCAGAGCGGGGCAGGTTTCTCAAGCGTGAGAGAGAGAGAGAGAGAGAGAAGGAGAGAGAAGCATCTTTCCGACTTTCTCCCTCAGCGAGCACACGCACACCACAGCCGCCGCTTCTTCCCGGCAAAAGTCTTCCTCCTCCATGGGTTTTGGATGTCTTGCCGTTTCTGCCTCCATCTCCAAGTTCATCTCTTTGGGCTGATCAGGCACTTGAAAGGCTTCGTAGGGGGTGGGGGAGAGAGAAGGGGGAAGCACAAAAATTGAGGAGGCGAGCAGCAGACCCAGTTTTTTCCGTTTATAGCACAAAGAATAGACTATATTAAGAGGGGCGACCCGAGGGGGGGGGAGGAGAAGAGGGAGGAGGGAGTGAAAGGAGGAGGAGGAGGGAAAAGCAAGAAGAGCGCCCGGGAGCAGGAGCAGCAAGAAGAACAGAACGGAGAAGAGCCAAGAAGAAGAGGAGGAGGAGGAGCAGGAGAAAGAGAAGAAAGCAGGGAACCCCGTCTGCCAGGGGAGTTGAGCCGGCTCCTTGATCTTTGGATGCCGTCGGCTCTCCTGCCGACTCTCCTCAGAGACAGCCCGCCACTTTTGCGCGTTTGGCCGTCGGGGGAGCAGAGGGATCCCCGCGAAGAGCCCCCGCCGGCAGAAGTCGGCTTGCAGACCTCGCTCGCCTTTGGATTAAATTGGCCGCCCGAAAGACGCGCCACAGCGGCGTGGGGAGGAAGACCCAGAAGAAGTAGCCGTGGCAGCGCCGGCGGCAGCAGCAGCAATAGTTACAGTAGTAACATCAAGACGAGGAAGAGGAGGAGAAGGAGGAAGAAGAAGGAGCAAGGCGAAAGCGGAGCGCCCGCGGTCGTAACGGGCGGGAAGGCGGGCTTGGGCGGCGGCGGCGGCGGCGGCGCTGCTGCTCGGGGGGACTGAAGGGGAGCCAGGATGAGCAGGTAAATCATTGCGCTGCTGCTCCCGCTGACCCATTTCGCCGAGACCCTTCCCGCTCCCTCTTCCTTCGCAGCACGTAGATCTGCATTTGTCACTAACTGTCGCTTCTCCCCACTCCCCAGCCACCCCTTCCTCCCTGGCGACCCACCATAGCTGCACCCCAGGCTCTAGTCTCCAAACGGGAGAACTCACAATAAGATTTGGCAATGGGGAAGGAGGGTTGATTTCCGTGTCTTGGATGGGGTGGCAAAGGAAAATTTTAAAAGTCACACCTGGGTACTGGATGCGTACGGGGTGGCCCAAAGGCCAGGGCAGACGAAATGCCCGAAGGACCGCTAATGGTTGAGTTAGCATATGCCCCAAGTGATGGTTATCGCGCTGGGAAGTAAAAGAAACCAGGAGGCAAAAGTAGCTGTCCTACACAGACTGCTTGGGATTGTGGATGTGTTTCTTATTCTTCCTCTGGGTGGGTGGGTGGGTGGGGGGAATCCAGTATTTTAAAACGGAGAAATATTTGTCATTATAACTATCATTATTATTTGCAATACTAAGGCAACGATTCCTGTAGGATTTACAAGAGGGCTCTTTTTTTTGGCAAACTTACTGATCAGGATTCTCTTAAGAGGTGACAACACTCTCCTTGCTTTTCAGCCTGCTTGGATTTGCAAGTTGCCCTTTCTGCTAATGCCCACCTCCTCCCCATGCCAGGATAAGTTGCACTGTGTAACCTTTCCTCCACTCTTCTGCTTTGCTGACCTTAGTTTTGTTCTTCTGCAGGTTATTTCACGGGAGTGTAGGGGCTTACTAATATTAATTTTTTCAGGCACTTTTCAGAATAATGTTCATACCACATGGGAAGCACACTTATCATCGATAAATATAGTCTGAACACACAAACATTTTGAATATATGTTTTAGATCCAGTTTGAGAGCAGGGTTCACAGTGTACACCATCAAGGTTTCATGTTCAGTTTCAGTGTGTGGCAGTGCAATATTTCAGTTGAGTTGCTCAGATAGGTATGGTTTTGTTTTGATAATTTTTTCTTTAGGGCTTGTGATTTTATTTATTTTTGGAGGAAAAAATACTGAAAGGTATTTCATAATAGGAGGGTATTTCTGTCAATTGCTTACATCCTAGCTGAATGGACAAAATTATGTTTTTTAAAAGAAATTCTTCCTCCTTTTTAACCATATATGTTACAAAAATTAAAGTGAACAGAAAACATTACTTTTGGATGTATGGTTAAAAAAAGCTTAGAATATTGCTGCTGCAAATTCAACATGAAATTTGGTTTTCAAAGCCAATTTTAACCAGCATAAAACCAGTATAAAAATTTGGAAACTTAACAAAAATCAAAGATCTTTTTTAAAAAAAATAATGGCAGGTAACTGCTTTTAAGTAAAGATGCTGCTGATTTATCAGTTTCCTTAAATGAAGTGTCATAAGATGAAGTGCTTTATTGATGGTGTCTAAATGTTTAATTAATAGCCTCTTTAACGGCATCAGTTTACCTGTCAAATTTTATCCTATTGGATTAATGTAAATATACGTTATGAAAAGTGTGATTGAAGAACTCTAGTTTTACAAAGAGAAGTAAGATAATAATATGAGAGTAGCATATTAGATTTATACATACTGTACTTTCAATCTGGAATGATACATGTTTTTATACATTCTTTTCAATTACTGAGATTTCAGAAAAGACCTCTATTTTTAAGTTGACATTAAAACATTTATAGTAGTAGATTTGTGTGATTTTTCAAAAATGGTGCTTGATAAAGGATACATCTTTGAGATTCCAGATGTCAAGAAACAGTGCTTTCAGAGTTAGTGTTTCATTTGTATAATACATTTCTATTCAGTTACGAATAGTGCTACAAGTTAAAACATGCCTCTGATAAGACGTAGGTAGGTATTGGATTCAACAGTTCCATGCCATTATTTAATTTTGGGATAAAGTTTGAAAATATTGCAGTTTTTATATTTATATTATAAGCGATATTCCTATTTTTAAGGGTTACCTTTTTTATATATATAGAATGGTGTTTACATACTGGAACTAACATGCTAAAAAGTAGAAATCACCCCTTTGTCTGCTACTATGAGTGCTAAACCACTAGGGGCCTGTATAAACTGCATTTAAGCAGCAAACACCAGAATTTACAGAATTTGCTCATGATTTCGCTGTAAAGCCATATTTGTACTAAGGCTCAGTTCCATAAAACTTGGGTTTATTTGTTTATTTTGAATGTATTGTGAGTTGTATTTTTTAATGTGTTGGAATTAAATTTATTTAGTTTGCTATAGGAAAAGTGTGTGAAGCTTGGGAATTGTCCTTGCTGCTTTCATAGTTTAGAAATTATGTTCTTTGAAAGATGATCACCTTGAGAAAATAGAGAGGTGTGTGTGTATAATTTGTAACATAATGTTTAACATAACCAGACAGATGTTTAAGAAGTGTTTGTGTAAAAATATGAGCTGAAAAATGTAAGTTTAGAAATGACTCTATTCTTCTAAAACCAGAATAAGCTTAAAAGAAAGCTGAAGAGAATTTCAGAGAGAGAGAGAGAGAGAGAGAGAGAGAGAGAGAGAGAGAGAGAGAGAGAGAGAGATGTAATTTTATTGTTTATTTACATTTTCCTTATAGATACAGGTATTTGAAAGTTAACCTTGGAACACTTAAAGATTCTGCCATATTGATGTCCAATAGATTTCTAAATTACTTCATAGATTTTAGAATGGGCAGCTATCTATGGCATTCCTAATAGACATTAAGCAATAAAGTCAAGTATTCCTTTGCCGATCTTTAATTTTTCAAATTGATAGAATGCCATTTGAACTAAGGAATAGCTGAAACATTTGCATATTGAATTTCCTTCAAATTGAGCATGATTTATCAAAGTAACACAGATTTTGATCTATGGATCAATCCAAAGACTGTAGGGTGACACAAAAAATAATTCTTGTGTATGATGCATGGATAGATTATTTTCAGAACAGTCCTTTAAATTATTAAGGAGAAGCAGATGATCAGCTGTCTTGGGAATCTTGGTATTGCATCCAGTGGTAATGCTAAATACAAGCTTCAGTAAAGAAAAAAAACAATGGTACTATTTGATAGCAATATTTCTAAATATATATATTCTTTGTATATAATAAATATACTGGCATCAACTTCCTATGAATGTTTCTTTGCAAAAACAAAATTTAAATAATAATACTTCCATTTAGAAATTTCTGTGCAGATTAATTTTACATATCTATTCGTGACAGATGCACCTTATTAGACTTTGTGTAATGACAGCTTAACAACATTAGTTAACATTAATCTTTTGGATGGCAGAATAGGTTAGATTTTGAATACCAGTGTATTGCACTATGCAAAAATTATGCAAAACTGGGTTTGTGTTCACAATATGTAACTTGCTTTATAATCAGGTATTCAGTCATATTTCCACATATGTTGGATATGGGTTACCTTTTTAATAATAGATGTGTAATAACAACTAAAAACCAAAAAGAAATCTAGTACGTAAACCTTCCATCATAAATTATGATACGCTAAATGAAATCAATGGATTATTTTTCTCAGTGATATTCTATGGTTTTCTATATGTCATATGTACAGAGGGAATTTAATGATAGAGAAGATTGCTTGAGAGATCTTTGCTCTTAAAATCTTTTCTAACATGTTCCATTTTTGTTTCTTTATGTTATAGTTCATTAATAGGACTCTGTGTCTTCCACTGCACAGCACAGATATAATGGAATAAACATTTATCTGAACCATGTTTCTTCTATTACTTATTTATTATTATAATATCACTCAATTATGACTGAACAGTGGCATGTCATCAATTGCATTGATCCTAACAGTTAAATGCATAGCAATGACATTTATTATTACCTATTTATCCTTTTTCTGTTAATCATTTGATATTTATAAAAATAAATCATACATGTAAATTGATCTCTGGTATATCCAAAATTAAAAGAATCACCATTGGCCATCTGGTTGAAATGCTGCCCTAGACAGAATATATTTTACTTAATGCGTCCCTGGCAGATGTTTGTTCTGTCTTTATTTAGATTCTTTATTCAACTTTTTATATATAAATGTTTCATACTGAATTTGAGGAAAATACATATGTCTTGTATTTCTGATTTTTAAAAATATAATAGTGTAAGAGTAAAACAAAAACATTATTAAAAATGGGTGCAAATTTGAATATTAAACATGACTTAGCTCAATATTAGATTGATTCATGCATTTTACAAAAAAAATGCTTCTGTAAGTTCACATGCACATGCAAGATATGTTACTCATATTATCAATTCATTGAAATCATGAGACATATGGTCTGATCTTTGCAATAACATAAAATGGTTTGATGAAGACATTATTGTGTTTAATTTTTGGTGCTTTTCC
This sequence comes from Thamnophis sirtalis, assembly GCF_051295495.1. NCBI lineage: Eukaryota > Metazoa > Chordata > Lepidosauria > Squamata > Natricidae > Thamnophis > Thamnophis sirtalis. Next base: position 75,098,532 of record NW_028261385.1, on the reverse strand, counting down.
TAACTAAATAAATGGGTGTTTTTAATAGGGTACTGTCAAATTCTGGATTTTTGGGAAGAGAAAATGATAATGGCAGACTTCGAAAGTGCATATTTTTATACAGAAGCCAATGGTAGTTAAATTCAATTAATGTGCATTTTTCTTAGAAATAATGTATTGTATGAAGTAGAGCAGTAAAATCCAGTTTCTATTATTTAATGTTTTGGAAAGCATTTTTCAAATATTCAAAATATATATATGGTGTGTGTGGATGTGTGTGTGTGGGCACCCGCACTTGAAAATGGCCAACGCTACTTACTTCTCAAATTAACTTATGATTAAATATCATGATAATGACATTTCATAGATAAGCAAGGAATTAATTTCCAAAGTGATGGGTATTTTTTTATCATGTATTGTTTACTGTCTGGCTTGCTGTTTAAAATTATTAATTAATTGTTGATGTACTACTATTCTTTAATGTTTGATCATATTGGCTTCAGAAATGTTCCTTAAGCTAAGAAGATTACAAAATTTAAAGAAACTGGTCGCAGACCAGTAAAATCAATAACACTCAAGCATTTGATAGGATGCTTTGTAATCTGTTCGTCTAATGCTTACTTTGAAATATATCACTATTGCAACGTGAGTTCACTTTTTAAACTTAGATGTAAACTAATTTTAATCTTAATGTATTCAGATGATGAACACTAATAAATACAATCAGGACTAAGCTTAGAAACTAAAATGAGGATTTGTGTTTCCCTTTTATTGCTCAGAACTTAGAAAGCTGCTTAACCGTTGTCCAGTGCAGCTGTCCTTCCCTGAATGATTAGGTTTCAGAAGCAATGATGGATGTTCAATGCCTGTAGCCAGTTGTGGGGTTTGGTCTGAGGTCAGTAGTACTTGATAGAAGATAGGAATTTATAGCCTTCCGTCTCAATGCCAACTCAACCTGTGGTGTTTCTTAAAGGAGAAAAACCACAGATATTAGGTTATAGCTGTCTGGTTCAGAAGCTTTTCAGATTATTTGCAGACAGATATATGTATAAGTGTGAGCTGCAGACTTAAGTATTCACTAAAATAGTTGATTGTGATACAATTTTGGAAATGTGTTTGCTTTTGAGTTTCTTAAAATACTTTGAAGCAGTAGTTTTCAAGTAGAATGAAACTAAAATCAGCTTTAGAAAAGGGAAAAATCTTTGAGGACCTGTTGACCAAACAGGGTGGGGGGGCAGCCGGACTTGGGCTGAAGGTGTGTGTGTGTGTGTGGGGGGGGGCTGTTTTAGAATATATATTTCAGCTTTTCTGAACAGTTACTGTAAATGCTGAATATAATTTTGTGCACAAATATGGAGGGGTTGGTCAGCTTTAAAATCAGAATTAGCTGAATTTAAATAGCATGAATGATGATGCAAATATTTAAAAAATGTCTCATAAGCAGTTTCTTATAAAACAGTACTTTTGAAGTTGGAAAACAGCAACTGTGTGTCTTCGAGAGATAGCATGTATCTGTATGACATAACAAACAGAATTGAACATCTGATATTAAGTCTGCTGCCGTACTGCAAAATTCAAATTTATTTTACACTAACTGAGAACAGCATGTTATTAACGATGTTTTGTGGCAGAATATTTGGAACTCTAGGAATCCTCAAACCAGAACGTAGGATTGCTCTATTATTATCCTCTAAAACAGGAATGTCAAACTGGCGGGCCCGCGGGCCGGATGCATCACATGCAGGCCACACCCTCCTTGGTTCCACAAAGGCAAAAAAAATGATGTCATGTGACACAGTCGAGTTTGACACCCGTGCTCTAAAATAACGCATCAAAAAGCATTTTTACTGGGCTTACCAAAACATTGCAAATGTGTTTTAATGTGTAAAACTGCTGTCAAACAAATATAAGGTGTTCTATAAATGTTGTGCTCTCCTGCAATTTATCTCTTAATGAAGTCTAACTCCTAAGTAGAACAGTATAGAAACTGTTTATGCAACCATTCATATTTTTTACCCTTCCACTACAGTGATTGGCCAGAGTCTCCAATATCTAGAGAAAGGAATAAATGCTTTAGATCAGAATTCCACAATCTTTATGGCTTGGCAGCCCAGCGGTGTGTGTGTGTGTGTGGGGATAAGGGGAATAGGTCTGTGCAAGCAGTGGGCTGGTCACTTGTGCAGCCCACTTCCAAACCACCCATAGCCCGTAGTGGTCTGCAGTGCGGGTTGGGGACCCCTCTTCAGATATTTTCAAAATCCTATTTAATTAGAGTTATACAAAAGTAAAAGATAAAATATGGTATCTTTATACTATATTACTATTTGCTACTCTGTTTCCTTGAACATAAGACCTCCCTGGATAATAAGCCCAATGAGGCTTTTGAGCACATGCACTAAAATAAACTCTCCCCCAAAATACCCCCCAAAAAATATTGCAACCCCACAGCACCCATGAGGTGATCATTCTCACTGCCTCCTGCACCTCAAAAAATAATAAGACCTCCCCGAAAATAAGGCCAAGTGCTTATTTCGGGGATCAAAAGAAAATAAGATCCTGTCTTATTTTTGGGAAAACCTAGTAAAAGATAAATAACATTGCCAAATCATTTAATACTTATTAAATATTATTTAATATATTATTATTATATTAATCATATATTATTAAATATATTATTACATTTTTATGATAATTTTAAATATTTAATTTTTGATTCCTAAGTGTATGACTGCATTTTTATATTAAATGTCATTGTTATGTATTTCTCTAATCTAATCCAGAAATTTTGAATTTAGGTGTAATCTCTCAGCCAATTTTGTGTTCCTTGCAGATTTGATAAGCATTGATTCCATCTTATCATACATATAATCATATACATATAATTAATCCATATGTTAATATGTATAGGTCCCAGGAGTAAACTGACAATGTTGAGCACTCTCATTAATTGCCATGCCATATTCAGTCCACACTCATTTAGCTTGCTACATAGGCTTTTATAGCATACTTTGTGAAATGCAATTCTGCATGATACATTATATCAAATACCTTTCCTATAGTTTACTTAGAAATTACCAAATGAAACAGTGAATTAAATTGTTAGTGTAGCAAGGCTTTATGCCAACAACTCTATATTAATGTCTGATAATCAGCACATTGTTTTCAAAGTACTTATACCCTAGAAATCATAGGTTTTATGATTTTCTTCAGTAAATGTCTATAGAGATTCTCAGTGATCCAGATCATGGTTCTACACCATCTAATCAGAGCTGAAGAAGCTTCTTGGATGAGAAGTAGAAGGTCTTAAAAAAAAAGACAGGAAATCCACTTGCCACTTGAAAAAGCACCTTTGGGATTTGTTTCAGTAAAGTTCCTAATTATTAATGGTAACCTGACCATATTCTTCTATCTTTTTTGGAAGATGGGAACAATCTTTGCCATCTTCCAGTTATTTGGCATTTCACCCATACTCCATCTCTCAGAGATAAGGTATATATTTTCATCCATGCAATTATTAACTCCTTTTATTCGTATAAATTTATTTAGAGTAAGGAGGTATTCCCTGGTAACCGAAATAAAAGTTCAGTTGAGTACTTTTTCTTACTACAGATCCTATTACACTATGCACAAACCTACCATTTTATGACTGGTATTCCTAAGAACTCCAGACTCTTTCATCAGTTTTCTGTAAAATTGGAACATATGGGAATCAATGGACCATTGCTGAAATGGTCAGATTAGTATGTTCTGAGATTTTTCAGAATATTCCAAAATTTCTTGAAAACAGTCTGACAGCCTCCAAATAGTTGCAACATTAGAATATAAATTTAATGTTCTATTTTTTTTCTCCTTTATTTCAAATATATTTCAAGAAGCCCTTTTGGTCCTCTCTTAGATTTTATGAAAATATCTCTAATTGTAGGTTACCTATTTGAACTCATTCTTAATGACCTATCTTCTGCATATGTCTATTTTGCGTTCTTCTGCTACGTTCTACTTATTTCTTCCTTCAAATTCTTTGTTCCTGTCCTTCTCTTTGTCCTTTCATGATCTCCATTGCAATCTCTTGATTGCGCGCTGGCCAGCTGAGTTCATACTTTTTTAAAGCCATTTTTTGCCCTCCCAGACTCCAGAGGCTTTATAGCGCTCTGGCCAGCTGAGTTCATCCTTTTTGAAGCCATTTTTTGCCCTCCAATGCTCCAGAGACTTTATAGGAGACTGGGGAGGGTGGAAAAAAGCCCCCCGCCCCCCGGAGGCCCTCTGAAGGCTTCATGAGCTTCCCTGAAGCCTCTGGAGCGCAAAAACCCGGCCCTACAGGCAAACCGGAAGTCCGGGAACGGACTTCCGGTTTGCTCAGAGGGTCGTTTTGACTGCTCTGAAGCCTCCTGAAGGTCCCTGAAGCCTTCGGAGCGCTTAAAACGACCCTCCGAGCAAACCGGAAGTGACTATGTCTCAGAAAGTGGAAAAAAGCCAACTCCTAATAATAAATCATGTGATAAAATTTGGAGACATAAATTTTTCATCTACTGCCCCCCCTCCAATAAAGGATGATATTTTGAGGTCCAGTGTTACATCAGAGACTTATGAATGGTTCTAAAAAATATCTGAGTCTAAGTTGACTCAAAGTTTTCTGGCTGAAAAGAAAGAATACATAACATTCAGGCTTCTAGAACAATTCCTCTATGATAGGAATGTGTGTCTGAAAAGGGTTATAGAGCATCTAGTCATATCATAATCTCTTGTAAATTCAGAGATGTTGTCCTATGGGATCTCTGCTGATTAGTGATTTGCAAGGATTGAAGCTGACAAGCCAGGAATTAGCGGTTCCCAGGATAAAGATGTCTGCTATGTAAATATCACAACTCAGGACTTCAAAGCCTTCACCATGTTTAATGGTGGGAGGAAGAAGCTCAAAATTTTAACCTTTATAAATACATAAATGTCCTGATTTCTTGGGGCAGCAATAGGTAACTGCTGTCCATGGGTTAATTCTTATCTGCAAAGAGATTCTGATCTAGCTGAGCTGTGCTTGTGAGCTTTCTGCCAAGTCAAGCTGCAAGGTTGAACTAAGCTGCGAAGTGTAGGAGAGTTGTAATTTACTGCTGAGTTCTGGTTGGGGAAGCCTGACACCAACATAGTTCCAGATATGACGGGCCCCCAACAAAATTTCTTTCCTCTTGGTAATCTCAATAGGCAAGCTGACATGTAATTCAGACGACAGTAATTTGTGTAGGACAATTGCAAACCGTCTGCTATTTTAATAACTCATAATGATCCTAGTATAGCATCACCCTGGTGTATTATGGGTAATTACATAGTTTTTATGGGTAATTAAAATATATTCTAATTTAATTTTCTGCAGAGTCCAAAGTAACACTATGTTTAAAGTTTTGATGAATTAGAGTAGTAACCTAGGATTGTACAATCAGGGTAGATACACTGATTGTGCTAGTAGTACTCTGAAATGCTGGGGCTCTGGCATTATGGCCAAGGATGCCTAGCATGGATTCTAACCTTAAACCTATGTTCGCTATACTGCAATAGCATAGCATTTTATACTTTTAAAAAATTGGAGTTAACCACAATGATTATCTGATGGAAAGTAATGAATAAACCCAGCTTTTATTGTAGTAAGGTCTAAATCTACTTTTGGATTCTCTCAAATTCTTAGCACTTTTTGAAATCTGCTTCTTGGTCCATGCATAGTGCCTAGCATTGCTAAGTACTAGGGTGTGTGTGTGTGTGTTTCTCTCTGTGTGTATATTTTTGTAACATGCATATTTTGTGTATATAAAAAGTGTGCACTGCCCAGATGAGATGGGTGGTTAAATAAATAAAAGTACCATCTTTTTGTTCTATAATACATTAAGCAAAAGACATATAATATATTTACAATCAGAACAATTTATATAGAATATGTTCATAAAATATCTTCCATATCCTTAGATTTATCCAAATGTGTTTTTTAAAAAAATAGCATCATTGATATTACAAAGTCAACTATGGCTATGAAATATGCTACATATGAACAATTTCAAATCAGTTTTGATGAAATGCAGAGAGCAGTAAAGAGAATAGGATAACTTTGGAGTTGGAGGAAACAGAGGTTCTTTCCATAGAAAATATGGACACATTGAAACAAATCCATTAACTCTAGCGTTAACATATTTACTTTGAATATTTAGATATTGTCCTTGGTTTTTTTTTCTTTTTTAATAAGAAAGGTTTATTTTCATTTCAGAGATTTTAGAATAGGTCTTATTCTGGAAGCAAAACTCAGATGGACCAGCATATGAAATTTCTGTCATAAACTGGCATTTTTCTCATGTCACTACAGTCATTAAATGACAACTATATGTTAGTATAAATAACCCTTTTTTTCTTGTGGAAATAAATTTATTTTGCCTTTGTTGTAGTTAATTCTTAACAAATTTCCAGATGAGATCTGTGATATTTCTATATATTAATATCAATATTTGTTTTGGATGAATATTTTTACATTTATTAAATAATAAAGTTTTTTTTTCTTTTTATCTTGAAAACATACTTTAGAGATAAAACTCTGCTAATTAATTATGCTTGCTAACAGTTTCAGTACATTTATAGGTGCTTTTCTTGAAAAAATATGGAGAAAGTAGGGAACAATAATTCAAGTTGCATAACAATAATAGTTTTAAAAGAACTTACAAAAGTGTTGTAAAATCAAGAGCTAATTTCAAAACCAATTGTAATTTTACCATGGTGTTTTTAATTTATTTCCATCCTGGAAATAATTTCTACTTTAATTGCAGTCCTCTATATAGTCAGGTTTGAAATTTAAACGAATTGAAGTGATTGATACTTGTCCCCATGTATAAAAAAGTATAGACATATAAAAATAACTATTATTGATTGGTACAAAAAGCTGTAAAAATTTGCATATAGAACTAATCTTGCATTGAATATCATGTACAGGCAAGAAGAAAATAATAGATTATGGACATTAAAAATAGTATTTAGGGGAAGGAAATGCTTGGTTAAATTAATACAAATACTTTGGATCACCTTTATATAGAGGGATAGCTGGGAAACATTCATGTTGATACGTTGTTTGTAGCAAATGTTTGTATGTACATCTGTAGAAACATTTGTTTAACCCATCTGCATCTATGCATTTAGGAAATCTGATTGGCTCATAATTCCATATTTTGTAAGAGTGCAAATCATATAAATTTTAATACTTCAAGGTGAATCATTATCTTTTTACAACATTGAATTATCAAAGTTATTTAATATCTCTTTATACACATCAAGGAAATAGAACGCTTTTTATATTATAAAGGGATGGTTAAAGTTAACATTGTAGTATGGGTAATCCTCAACTTACAACCTTTCGTTGAGCGATGGCTCAAAGTTTAAAATGGCACTGAAAATAGTGAGTTATTACTGGTCCTCAGATGTATGATGGGAATAGAATCCCCACGTTCAGGTGATCAAAATTTGGATGATTGACAACTGGTATGTATTTCTTGATGATTGCAGCATCCTGGGATCATGTGATTTCCATTTTCAGACAATTTCTCACAAGCAAAGTCAATGGGGGAAGCTAGATTTGTTTAATGATTGCGTGATTCACTTAACAATTTCAGTGATATGCTTAGCCATCATGGCAAGAAGGTCATAAAATAGGGCACAACTGACAATGACTTGCTTAGCAACAGAACATTTGGTTCCAATTATCATTGTAATTGAGGACTACCTGTAATATTTTTAAGTGCAATCTCACTTGCAGGCATACTGAAGCTAATCACCATGCAGTGCCTGAGCACTGTAACATAGACAATGGTACTGTAGATATTTCAAAATGATATTGTTGTACCATTTCTTTATCATTTCTTACATTAAATGTAAATATCAGCAATTAAAGTTGAATAAGTAATGTTTTGGTTGAATGAAAAAAACCGAATATTGTAGTTGAATAGATTTATTTTTGGATAAGAGTATATCTTTTCAATGACGCTCTCTCTCATTTAGAAGGATGTTCTCTGTAAAATAAGGTAGATATAACAGAATTAAAAACAAGTCATTTTTACCCATCATAGGCCCAGTACCATATATTATTTGTATTATGAAATAAATCATGTGAAGTTTGTACTCTTCTGATATTGTTAACAGTTTATATTTTGTAATGTTTTTGTTTTAAGAGAAATGGTTTAAGTATTGAAACTGGATGTAAAAAATAGCATTTCTTTTGGGAAAAAAAGTTCCATATCAATTTTAAATAGCTGCTAGCTCATTTTAAAATGTGATGCTGATGTATAAAATGCATGTACAAAGAATTTAAAGCATTTTAAAAGATTTTATACAAATTCAATTAACATAAATTGTCCTTTTTTGCTTGAAACTATGTTTTATTATATGCATTGCATATTTTAAAAAATCTTGTTTTATGCAAAACAGTTGCAATTAATGTTTTTTTTAAAAAAAATACTAACGCCCAGCAAAGTCTTCCGTGTCTAGCAAATTAAAAAGAACATGTGCCATAGAATCTAGACATGTTCTAGAACAGACTGTATGCCACCTGTTCAATTTGTACAAGGTGCTGTTTCGACTTGTTGGATCTAGAATGTGTACACTAACAGGTTACTTGTTTACCCAAATTGCTGCATAAGGGTAAACTGTAATTTAAAGAAAAATTCCATTGATAATAATCTTAGTGAAGATATTCAGATGATTTTTCTGACAATCCTATTGCTCCCAAGCACCCTGAAAGTACGTTTAATGTTATTCTTAATTAATTACAATGTATAGTCTCTGTTGGCGTAATTTTTCTATGTGCAGGGTTTCACTGATCTGAAAATAAAGTGATATTATCATTTGACAGTATATATTTATATGATAAATAGGGTAACAATTTGAATATGGTGATGATAATGAAAGTCTTATAAATAAGTTATCATATTTTAAAAAATTGCTCTACAATTGTTCCATTGATTTTCAGGCAATATTGAGAGTTGCTTCATTTACAGTATAATATATATCTAAAACACTGGAAAGGTTTTTTTTTGTTTTTTAAAAAAAACCAAATTCAATAGTATAGCTGCACATCCCACATTGCCTCTTTCCATTTTTTTATTAAATGATTTTCCTCCACACCTGTCACTATTATGAACTCATTTTTTTTAAATATTTGATGAATATGAAACACGAATTGATTAGAAGCCTAACACTGCTTTTTACTAAAATCAAGTGAGTTCCCTATGCATAACAAACAGCCAAACAAAAAAATACTTCAAAATAGGGTGCTTCATTTACGTTGTTTTAAAATCATCACTACTGTATGTTTTTCTTCTAAATCCATTGAGAAAGAGTCATTTAATTCTAGGATATGTAAAACATTTTGAATTTGAAATATTTGAAACTTTCCAATCTTAAACGTGTTTTTTGAACAATTTGGCTGTTTCAAGCAACATCTATTCAAGTTTTCTGTCTATCCCAAGCACTGTAATTGGGCTGCTTTGTTGCCCTTTTAACTCCCCCCCTCCATTTTTCCCCAGCCTAACCAATACATATACCTCTGTTGTTATTAGTTTAGTTTGGTTGGGATAATGTGGGATTGGAGTTTGAAGGGGAAAGCAGCAGATAAACATTTAACCAAAGAGGAAGAGTTCTGTAGCTATATGGCTGTTAGTCTTTTTGGTAATATTCCATTTTTAAAACAACTACTTTGCTATGAATAAATGAAACTATGCAAAGAGGTTTAAAGATTGTTTCTATCCTTGGGCTGTCAGACTTTTAAATACAACCACAATCACTCCATGAACACACTAGTTTTTTTTTCTTTCTTTTTTTCTTTCTGCTATAATTTTGCACTAGTGAGGTTAAAACCAATTTCGTTGTATTTAAGTACAATGACAATAAAGATTATACATATACTTGATGAACAGTGTATTTGACTTGTTTATTTTGCAGATAGGTAATGCAAAGGAATGTCTGTACTGAAATTATATAAATATATGGTGAACTTCTATAAATGCGAAGAACTTTTAATACAATATTGGTTTGATTGTTTGATAGCTTTTGTATTGTTTGTGTGGTGTACTTTATTGTCTTATGATGTCTTGCTACTGTGGTTCTGATCACATCACAAAATACAAGAATTTTTTGTTTGGACTACTTTTTGAGCTTTATACTTTGTACTCGGTGTGTTGCACTGTAGTATTGGTATTGATCATGCAGTTCAAAAACAGAGCTGCCATTATGAACAAGCTAAAACTTAAGTAAAGAATAACAAATTACTTTTGCCTACTACTTAGATTGCACACATGCCTTTGCAAATAGTGATAGATAATTTTCTTAATCTTGGTAATGCAATTATGGGCGTGCATAAGCATACCAGTGTGCCTACCGTCCCTGTCCTACTGTGCCCATTTATTTGTACTCATTTCCTTTGTTCATGTCCATGTTTATACTTATACCTGTTACCTTGTTCATCTTTGACAAACCTAATAAAATAAAATAAGTTGGGGTGATAATGCTTAATAAAAGTTGAGAAAAGTGAATCTTCTTGTTTTAACTTATCAGAATATTAACAAAACCCTATAAGAATGAAAGAAAATGCGATTTGTACCTACCTAATTTCTGTATCTTTAGGCTAGTACTGTTCATTTTTAGTCCAGGAGATTGGACTAATTGGAAGGATGTTAAAGTGATTAGGTCTGCTTTTTTGTAGTTTGTACTTTGTTCTTTGAGCACCCCAGGGGGGTGTTTAAAGAAATTGAATATATAAAGGGCCAGTGTTTTCCTGATATCAGTTTTTAATACAAACAAACTTAGTTTTCAATGATAAGTATAGAGTTTTTTCTATTGTTTTTTATAGTCAATTATTTTGATATTTAAAAACTATGTTTAAAAATTCCATTAGCAAATTGTCTTCATTTTGAGAAGTCAGTTTTCCTCCATATTGATTGATTATGTGGCATCAAACCAGTGCCGACTCTTTACATACATACACACACACACACACACACACACACACACACACACACACACAATTACAATTAGTCCCTACTCTTTCCCCCCAAAATAAGACCTCCCCGGATAATAAGACCAATCAGGCTTTTGAGCGCATGCACTAAAATAAATCCTCCCCGAAAATATTGCAACACAGCAGCAGCCATGAGGTGACCATGATTGCCACCTCCTGCACCTCAAAAATAATAAGACCTCCCCGAAAATCAGGCTAAGTGCTGATTTCGGGGTAAAAAAAATAAGACCCTGTCTTATTTTCAGGGAAACACGGTACCTGTTTATCAGTTCTTCTAATAATGCACCCATCATCACTGTGAATAAGTCTGTCTATCTTGCTGTTGGTCACCTACTTCCTCTCTTTTCTTCCACTTTTCCCACAGTAGACCCTCCTCCAAAGAGCTTGGTCTTTTCATAATATGTTGAAAGTCCTCAGTATATGTTCCAATTGAATATTTTGAGTTTGTTTGGTGTTTGATGTTAGTTTGTTTCACTCTGAGTTTGAAACCTCGAAGAGCCGAGGTGGCGCAGTGGTTAGGGTGCAGTACTGCAGCCACTTCAGCTGACTGCTAGTTCTGTAGCCCGATGGTTCAAATCTCACCGGCTCAGGGTTGACTCAGCCTTCCATCCTTCCGAGGTGGGTAAAATGAGGACCCAGATTGTGGGGGCAATATGCCGACTCTGTAAACCGCTTAGAGAGGGCTGAAAACCCTATGAAGCAGTATATAAGTCTAACTGCTATTGCTATTGCTAAACTGGACAGGGTTTCCAATTTCTGTGCTTTCCTATTCATGTTTTTTTTTAAAATCCAGTTTCATACTCTGCAGATATCTAGTAATATCACTATATTTTTTTACTCTGATTTTTTTTTAGTTTTACTTCAATTTGGCAAACGTTGGTTTTTCAGCTTTTAAGCTGTGAAAGATATGAAACAACATTTTAAAAATGATTACCAGTAGTCATCCTGCAATTCTACCATGCTACTCATACAACTTATGCTTTATGTTGCTTTGGAGAAATGCTTCCTGGTTGAGCAGGTTAGAGTACCGGCCACATCAGAAGTTGGCTGCTTCTGTTGTCCTGTTTGTGTTCTCAGCTGTTTGTGTGTGTCTGTGGTCTCAGATGCTTCTAGTTTTCTGTACCATCTGTTCTAGTAGATTAGCAGCTCTTTGTCTCCCTCCTGTACCATCTGCTCTGCTACTGGACGTGGAGGTATGGACAGGTAAATGGAATTGCAGTGGATTGATGGGTTGCTGTGAACCCCTTTTCCTTGTGGAGGCCTACAGTCATCTCTTCTGGTGGCCCCAAAGAAGAAGAAAATGACAAGGCTTCCATCCAACAATTAAATGCCTAAGTACTTGACTGTGGATCACTTTGTATTGAGGATTGCTTCTTTCCTATGGGTGAGAGCCAGAAGACAAATCGGTGGAGGTTGAAAGAGAAGGGAGTCTTTTACCAGTTGATGAGAGCACCAGGGAATGGGTGCCTGTGAATGTTAGTATGAGTGGTTGTAGTGGAGTGGGAGGTTGTTGCTAGGTGCCTTGATGGTGCTGAGAGCAAGGGAAGATAAATTGCCTTAGGTCCCTGGCATCCCCTTCCAGGGGTGATGTATGATAGCATTGAAAAGTTCCTGATCTTGGGAATTGGGGGCCCTGGATTTTGGGATGAGGCTGCTATTGAGGAGATAGGGACAGGCCAAAATATTGTCATGGTGACAGGCATAGGAAGATATAGTGAGAGAAAGGAAGCAGGCCCTTCTCAGGAGATGTGGGAATTTTGTCTTATACAAAATTGTATTCTAGCTCCCTGGACTCAGGATTCCATCACCATTCCCTAATCAGCAGACTGTCAGAAGCCTTACCTTTGAATGCTGCTACTAAATGCCAAAAAGGGTGGCTCAGTGGCTGAGCTTGTTGATCAGAAAGGTCAGCAGTTCAACGGTTCGAATCCCTAGCACCAAGTAACATAGTGAGCTCCCATTACTTGTTCCAGCTTCTTCCAACCTAGCAGTTTGAAAGCATGTAAAATGCAAGTAGAAAAATAGGAACCACTTTGGTGGGAAGGTAACAGCATTCTGTGCCCCTTTGGTGTTTAGTCATGGTGGCCACATGACCACAAAGACGTTTTGGACAGCTCTGGCTCTTTGGCTTTGAAGCAGAGATGAGCACTGCCCCCTAGAGTCGAGAATGACTAGCACATATGGGCGAGGGAAACATTTACCTTTACCTTACTAATTGCCAAGTTGGCTTGTAATAAGGCCTTACTCATTAGTTATTTAAATGATGAGAGGGCCAACCTGGCATGTATTATTGAGATGGGGCTGGATTTGGGGAAGGTAGCCCTTTCACATTTGGATTTTGTAGTATCACCTGAGACCCAGGGCAGGGCATGTTGGGATTGTAATCCAGGGATCTCTTATGGTTTCCAGGGGTGCTTAATCATAGTTCATTGTTGTGAAATATCATTATGATACAGGCCCCAATCCATTACATTAGGCTCTAGGATTCATTTGGGATTGTTGCCCTCCTCCACCCTACTTGATCTCTTTGACTCCATTTTCGGCTGGAAATAGAATCCGCCAGACTTATGATCTTGGGGAACTTCAATCTGCCTTTTCTATAGGTGGGATCTGAGAGCTCATGGCAATCATAATGGTCATGAAACTATCCCAAATTACCCAGAGATGACAGAGATCGTGTCTAGGAGAGTCTTTTCATAGCTTTGTAAAGTGTGCACCATTTGCACGCCTTCCTAGATCTGGGTTCTCTGTTTGCACTCACCCATCGCCCGAAACCATAAGAGATGGAGTATCTGGAAACATCACATAGTGCAGAATGCAATAGCATAGACAGTTATGTGTTTTCCTAGAACAGCACACATTACCTTTCTGCTCCATGAATTGCATTAGTTGTCAATTTACTTCTAAGTCCAATTCAAGGAGCTGGTCTTAATGTAATCTTTCTTGGCATGATGCTTTATGGGGTTATCTGAGGGACTGCCTTTTCCTAATCATATCTGGCTGTCCCATCATATCTAGCAGAGAAGGGATGTTTGCAGGATGTCTTGTAAATAATTCATCTTCATGAGCCCCAGGAGGTGGGCTAGTGTCTGCCAAGGTGGCGCAGTGGTTAAATGCAGCACTGCAAGCTACTGCTAGATCAGCAGTTCAGCGGTTCAAATCCCACCGGCTCAGGGTTGACTCAGCCTTCCATCCTTCCGAGGTGGGTAAAATGAGGACCCAGATTGTTGGGGGCAATATGCTGACTCTCTGTAAACCACTTAGAGAGGGCTGAAAGCTCTATGAAGCGGTATATAAGTCTACTGCTATTGCTATTGCTATTATTATGGAACATTTCCCCCCCTTGTAGTGAGTTTAGTTCCAACCCTATTAAATTTTCAGAAGTTCCTAAAGACTGGCTATATATCAGACCTGGGGACCTCAGGATATTGAGGAAATCCTGAGATGTCTTCATCATTTCCACTATGCCTTGTGTGTATATGTGTATGTACGTGTGTGTGTGTGTGTGTGTGTGTATAAATTTTAAATATAAATTCATTGTTTTAATTGTATACTCTCTCTTTTTGTAAGATGGATGCCATATACTATAAATTTGATAGACAAATAAACAAATCCTTTTACTTATAACAGTGTAATGCTTAAAAATGTAATTACTGGGTCCAAAATGTCTACAATATTCATTTTAGCCTCTCTCTTTTTTTTGTAAATTGATGGTTCTCCAGATTTTTTTTGAATGGAGTACATGATGACTTCCATGATGACTAGACTTCTTTATGAAATATTTGTAACTACAAAAATGTATTCTCTCTAATCACATATTTTGTAAAAAATGTTTCTACCGTGTTTCCTCGAAAATGGGACCTGTCCCAAAACTAATGCCTTGCCACATTTTTTGTGTGAGCAAAAATATAAGCCCATACCTGAAAATAAACCCCCTGGTCAACCCCCCCTCCAGCTAGGCAGAGCACCATTCACCGACCTAGCTGTATCCCAAAGGCACCAAGCTGTAGGAGCCAGGAGGGGGGGAAAGGCGCTCATGTTGCTTGCCACCTTCAGTACACCACTAGGTTTGGGAGTGGCCAGAGTGGGGAGTTGCCAGGCGGCTGTTCCCTTGCGAGTGGGCTCCCAAAGAGCCGCGCACAACCTCAGGGGTGAAGCAGCCATGAGGTGACCACACTCACAAGCAGCTGCCCGGAAAATTCCCTCTCCAGCCAGAGAGGGAACGGCAGAGAGCCATTCACTGGCCTAGGGGGTATCACTAAGGCAGAAATCCATGTGGCACTCTGCCCATTCCCAGCTTCTGCAACTTGGCATATTTGGGAACCCCCTAGGTCAGTACATAGAGCTCTGCCCGGCTGGAGAGGGGGGGTTGTGTGAGTGCCTGTTCCGTCCCCAGCCTCACCAAACTCTTACGCAGCTCTCCTAGGGCACTGCCAGCAGTGGCGGCACCACGCTCTGAGCATAACTTCCAGATTCCAAAACTCAGCTGCCGAGTCTTCCATCATCAGCCGCTCTAGGAGTGCTTTATATGGTGGGCCGGCTGCTGGACAGAGAGTCTTCCGAACAGAGAGTCTTCTGGACAGAGAGTCTTCCAGAAGCTGGCCCACCATAGAGAGAACTCCTAGAGCAGCTGATGCTGGAAGACTCGGCAGCCAAGTTTTGGAGTTTGGAAGTTATGCTCGGAGCGTGGTGCCGATGCCGGCGCTGGTGCCCTGGAAGAGCTGTGCAAGGGCTTGGTGAGGCTGGGGGCAGAACAGGCACTTGGGCAATCCCCCTCTCCAGCTGGGCAGAGCTCCATGCAGTGACCTAGGGGGTATCCCAAATGTGCCAAGCTGCGGGACTGGGGGGCGGGCAGAGCACCATGTGGCTTGGTGCCTTAGTGATAAGGTCAGTGAATGGCGCTCTGCCCGGCTCGAGAGGGGATTTGCTGGGTGGCTGCTCGTGAGCGTAGTTACCTCATGGCTGCTTCGCCCCTGAGGTGTGCCTGGCTCTTCGGAAGTCTGCTCTCAAGAGAGCAGCCGCCCAGCAACCCCAAAACAATAAGCCCTCCCTGATAATAAGCCCAAGGCCACATTTTGTGGGGGCAAAAGAAAATAAAACCCTCTCGTATTTTCGGGGAAACACGGTATATTCAGTGTAATATTGGCTTGCTTTCCAGGTTTATTGTAAGAATTACTGAGCTAATATATATGAAGCCTTTGAATGATTGTATTGTTACTTCATTTATTATACCAAACACCAAATGGCTGGACAATTTGAAAATAAAAGAAGTACTGACTAAAAATACTACAATTTTTAAATACAATTCTTTAATATTCCTTTAAGGGGCAGTTAATGTGCCAAAAAGAAATTATTTCTTTTATCTGTCTTTTATTACACAATTAGCCTGAGACACTATAGAATTACATATTGTTCCATAGAGACAACTCCAGTAATGGAAAAAGGTTATATTAATAGATTGTGGTTAGCATTCCAATAAGGATTTAAAAATAATTCTTGGTAACTCTCATAACAAGGAAAAGCCATGAATCCTGGTTGGAATTTTTCATCTAAAACAATAATATAATATTGGAACATTTTCACAATAATTAGCAATATTTCATAAACTAAGATTAGGGTTGTGTGCTTTTTATATAAAAGTCATGTCATGTTATATTATAAGCGGAGAATCTGGACTACAAAACGTAAGGGCTGAAGCACAAAGTTTACTTTGATTAAAGAATATTTGGTAGTGATCTGATGACGTTGTCATAAAGCGTCAGCAGAGAAAATATTACTTCAGAAAAAAAGCATTTTTCTTACAGCCAATTTAAAATATGTGAAAATAAGCCTTTAGTCAAGGCTTAAAATAGCAAAGATTCTGAAAAGAAAGCATCTTAAATTTTTGTTTGATTTTCTAATAGAAATGAGGAAACTTCTTTTCTGTAGGGTTTCACAGCAGTTTGCATTCAAGGGCAAAAAGTTGCTTTGAAACATGCAGAGAAAAACAGCATGTTCTAAAACTTCTTTAACTGAGTACATACCTTTCCTGCGAACAACCGGCAGCTGCAGAGGACTTTTGGACAATCCCAAGAAAACGTTTAGTTACTGATCCACTCCACATGATACTGATCCACTCTAAAGTACTTTTCTATATATTTAAAGCAAGGCATGCAGAGGTGGTATTCAGCAGTTTCTGACTAGTTCTGGAGAACCAGTAGCGGAAATTTTAGTAGTTCGGAGAACCACCTCTGACTGGCCCTGTCCCCATCTATTCTTTGCCTCCTGAGTCCCTGCTGATGGGAATGGAGATTTTACAGTATCCTTCCCCTGCCATGCCCATCAAGCCATGCCCACCAAGCCATGTCA
Source organism: Thamnophis sirtalis (assembly GCF_051295495.1). Lineage (NCBI taxonomy): Eukaryota > Metazoa > Chordata > Lepidosauria > Squamata > Natricidae > Thamnophis > Thamnophis sirtalis. The sequence continues at coordinate 75,081,179 of NW_028261385.1, read as the reverse complement.
TAGCCACCAAGCCATGCCCACAGAACCGGTAATAATTTTTTTTGAATCCCACCACTGAAGGTACAACTCTATTCTTCTGTTTTTTTTTTGTTCTTTATTCTATATTTACCTGAAAAGAAGAATTTAAGGTTATTCCTTATCCAGAAAAGATCCAGACCCATTTAGCCTTCCATAAGGTCAAAATGATGTGGCTTTCCCCCTCAGGACCACTATAATAGTGGAGTTTGGTTATATGTATTTGGTATTAATCAATTTTTGGAATGTACCTTGATTATTGTAGTATGATTATTTTAAATTGTACTTTTGATAGTTTTATAATTCTTTACTGTTTGTCAGTGGCTCAGGGTTTCTTGTTTTAGATGGGTGGCAGTATAAATAAGTAAATAAATGGAAAGTAGATAAAAATAAACAAAAATGAAAAACAGAGACAAAAATCCAGTATGGTTTCTATCCATCTTGGAATAAAACAATACGGAAACTCTTATTTCAGGCTTTCAGGATGGCTTGTTCTCTAGATAGATGAGACTAAAGTTCATGGTAAACTGGAAGATTGAGATTATAATGAAATTTGATAAGAGACTCATTTCCAGAAACTGGAGGATGAAAATGTCATCAATGAATCTCAAGTAAAAAAAAGATGTTTCAAAATTGAGAAGTGTTGTATTACGTCAGCCTTGAAGACAATGGCATATTTTACACGAGGTATATCTCCATAACTTTTGCCACTGATATGCAGATATACAGTATCTTAACTATAAAAGTAAATTAGTGATGGATGAGTATGAGTTATTGCTGCACTCGCATAACAGAATAACAGAACTGGAAGGGGCCTTGTCCGGGCTAGTTTCAGAAGATCCCCCCAAATACAGTGACTTTTTAACATATTTTTGTTAATTGATAAGGTACTAATAATCTGTCTTGCTTAAAAGTTATATCAACATGAATCACTTTCTCTCCCCCAGCCTCATCATATTTAAATCCTGCTTCAGTTTAACTACTCCATGTATTTGAAGAAGTGACAATAATGTATGCACTTCAATAAAATTGATTAATCTGAAAAGGTGCTACCATACTCCTTCTGATTTTTGGCTGTCATATATAGGCATATCAACCTGGCTATCTTCTTACTGTGGCAGTCTTGTACTTCTGTTTTTTTCTGAGAGCAGAACCCTGCATTTCTCAATATTGAGTTGCATTTGAGTTAAGTAGCAGGTTATTTAAGAGATCGCATCTCCCCTGTTACATTTACCTGTCTTATTAAGATCTAACTGAAACAGCATGCTACAAGATGCATGTTACAAGTTCCTTCTGATGAGACCCAAGACAACAGCTTTTCCTGCTGTGGCAGCTGCCTTCTATTACAATACCCCCTGGCCCAACCCTGAAGGTCTTTAAAAAGTCCCAGAAAATATGACTAAACCATCACTTCTGGAGATCCTATGGAGGGAGGATGCTGCAAGATGGTTGCACTGACTGTACTGTCTATGACAGGAATGTCAAACTTGCAGCCCACGGGACAGATAGGTGATGTCCTGGCCACACCCACCCTCAGTTTAGCGAAGGGGAAAATGTCACAATATATCATGTGACGACAACGTAACACTGCAAGTTTGACATTCCTGGTCTATGAGGTGTAGACTGTTACTTTCTCATGCTTTTATGTTTCTGATTGCTTAATTGTTTAAATGTTTTATGCAAACTTGTGCTGTTTTAATAGTGTTCAGAGTCACATAAGCGAGATGGGTGGCTATGTAAATTAAAATAAGTAAATAAATGAATAAATAAATAAATAAAATTGGATATAGCCCACTGTTCAACAAGATCCTCTTGAACTTGAACTTTGTCTTCTAAGTATTAGCAGATCATTCTCACCCCAACTTTTTGTTGTCTTCAAACTCGAAGAGCATTATTTCTATTCCCCCTCCCTTTACTTTGATATAGAATCAGCTGCAAATCTGCTTGATAGTGAAATCACATTTTTCCATTTTATCAAGGAAGCTGTTCTATGGTCCACTTTATCAAAAAAGCCTTACCGAAGTCTATGTATGGCTACATTTGTTTGTTGTATGTGAGAATCTAAGTCCCATGCATGAGTGAGGTTGGTATTTTCTTTTGTATTTATATGGAGAGTGGGGGAGGATTTGGGAGCAATGGATAATAGCGGGAGGTGATAGGTTTCTCTTTTGGTCTGCCTTTGTAATATATTTTTGGAAAAACAGGGAGACAGTCATACATTCCTACATATGTTTCCAGTTACCACATCTCAGTTTAAAGACATACCCAATAACTAATAGAACATATAAATAAATATGTTGGTCTATAAATGTGCAGCATTATGTCTAACTTGGATAGGAATGGCCTGGGAAGAGTTTCAGATGCATTTTGATCATTTCATTGTATCCTTTTACACTTCTGTATTTTAAAGATGTGTGAGAAAGTAAATAATAATTCAGATTATTTATATTCATGCTTGACATGCTTTGGAGAGTTTTTGAAAATTTGAGTATTCCTTGTTGCCTCTTAAAGTAATGCTTGAAATAGAAGCCTGATTGAAATTTGAGCTATGAAGCATTGACCCTTACCCCATGATACTTTGCACCAAAAATATATGCACATTTCCTGGCATTTAAAACTTTTTTGGGAAAGGCTTTCCCAGGAGTAAATTACATTGTCCATGATATCTGGGCTCATAAAAATCTGACAAATATAAGCTGCCCTTTATAATTGGATTATTTTCAGTTGCATACTTTAGCAATTCTAGTTGAACTGTTTCCATCATGTCATATGGTAAATAATATTTTTATATAGTTGTAAATATATCATATATGAATCTCCCAGCTATTTATAGTGGAGCAAGTAACAAACTTCATTTTTTTTCTCACAAGCTATATTTTTATAGTGTAAATCAAGAAAGCCTTCAAGCAAATTGACTGATCAGACCATTCAAGAACAGATTGCTTCTCCATTTAATTGTTAATAATTCTTTTAGAGGTAGTCCTCAACTTATAACCTTTCATTTAGTGACCATTCAGAGTTACAACTGCCCTGAAATCAGTCACTGACTTATGTAAGTAATTCACACAACCGTTGCAAACCCACCTTGCATTTTGCAATCAAAATTTGGATGCATGGCAACCAGCAAGTGTTTATGACAGTTGCAATGTCCCAAGCTTCTGATAAGCAAATCTGACTTCCCCATTGATTTTGCTTAACAACAACATGTTTCACTTAACAACTGCAGTAATTTGCTTAATAACTGTGGAAAGCAAAGTAAAATTGGGAATGATTCATTTAACAACCACCTTAGTTAGCCATAGAAATTCTGGTCTCATTGTGGTTGTAAGTGAAGGTCCCAAACTTAAGCCAGAAGATGTCACATTCACTTATCTGTGAGTTGGAGCCTAAAAGTCCTCAAAGACAACAGCTCCCCTTGACCTTTCTAAGATCGCAGCTATTGCCAAATCTGAAATTCAGGTGAACATATTTTGGGGGAGAAAATAATCCCCTCCAAGCCTCACTCACTCATGTCTATTTATCTATAATTAGATCATAAATATATAATTTATCCAGGCCAGATGTTTCATAATTGGAATTATTTCAAAGTGTTTAAATAAAAAAAAATACTTATGTCTGTGTAATTCTAAGTTTCTATGAAATCATCTGTTGGTGTTGGGAGGCTATAAGAAATATAAATAAATAATAAATAATAAAAAATTAGCCAATGATTGCTGAATATCTTTTTCCTTTGGGATATACTTGCCAACAGCAAAGCCAAAAATTTGTTTTCAAATGTATTACTTTAATACAATAAACCAATCAAAGAAATAATATGTAAACATATAATAGTATTAAAAATGCAATGTAAGTCAAAACAGACATTGATCCAGAATCATATTGACAATCTTGTTGATTATAGTTATGCATAAGAGCATGCAAGTTTAATTAATATTCCCCCAACTTCCGTATGCATATAGACATCTACTTTATCAGAAGGAACATGAATTGTATCTGTTGCAGTGGTGGGATTCAGCCAGTTTGCACCATTTCGGGAGAACCGGTTGTTAACTTTCTGAGCAGTCTGGTGAACTGGCTGTTTGAAGAAATCATTAAGGCAGAGAACTGGTTGTTAAATTGTTTGAATCCCACCACTGATCGGTTGGATAGGATTTTCAAATGATAGTTTGTGATTCTTGTGACTGCTGTGAAAAATCAAGATCTATTTTCTTTTTTTGATCAAAAAAATTCCCAAAACAAGATAGACTTGGTTTTTGGACCAAGACAGACTTCTGGCATTATGATATATGATCTATCCTATAATTTCATAGTTTATCTGCTTCTTGTCTGAACAGCCTCCAATAGTAGGCATTGTGATGTCTTTTGGAATATGTTTACTGGAACTATTACTTGTTTTTTAGTTTTATAATACTATAATTAGTTTTAAAGTCATTTCATTTCTTTTTCAAAAACCACTCTTCACTTCTTTCCAGAAGATGATTCTCTGAAGGAGGCCTTCCCAACCTTTTCATAGCTGTGTTGTGGGATTCCTTAGCATTCTATTTCATTTTTCTATTTTATCCTAAAACTGGAAAAATAGAACCCCCTTAAAAAGCTGCATAAAAACATTCATACTTGTTCATTAATTTGTTGATGAAACAGATTCCACACTACATGTTTTTGTATGGCAAAAGAAAATGAAAATCTAGAATTATAAGTTCATTTGAAGATGTGCAAATTGTTGGTGTGCAAATGGAGCACAGAGGAACTAGGGAAGGGTGCATGAGTAGGGAACTCCAATCCCAGATATTGTCATTCTTCCCTACTGGCTTTTCCATTGATTTTCTGGGGAAGTCTGCAGGGAAGGTTGCAAATGGCAATAATGGGGCACTTGGTAACCAAGTAGTAAATGGGAATGTATTTCCAAGCACTCAAAAAAAGGCTGTTAGACATTTAAGTTTTTGAAGCATCATGTTTCTACCATGTCACAATTATAGTATGGATTATTTGGATTAATTTATTTGAGTGGCTGAAAATGTCAAACTGGGGTTCATAGATTTGAGGCAGGTTTTTGGAACCTGCTTCAAATCTTCAATTTTTGCATCACTTCTGGTTTTGTTGAGAATTGTAATTGGATGCAAGATTACATAACAATTCAGCAATTTTCTCCATATTGGGTACCTTTAGAACATATTGAGTACCTTTAGAACTATGAGCTCTAAAGCATAGGAATTTCAGCAACTTTTTAATAGCAACATTTATTGTGCAGATACCGAAAACATCAATCATTACTGTAATCAAGCTGCAAAATTTTCAATCATTTATTTTATCTATTTGTAGCATATAACAGTGAAAGAGAAACTAATTAAATGACTATCTGATCCACTGTCTTTCTGTATATGCAGAGTTTTAAATCCTGACCAAATTGCTTTCCAGATGTATAGATGGTACAAAACAGGTAAATTAGCTTATTGCTATTAGCATTATTATTCTTGTTATTATAACTATTTATCCCTCCTGCTTTGGGGTGAATACGCAACATTATGAAACTATAGAATTTTGCATCACAGTGTAATTTCAGGCCTATTATTTTAAATGGATCCTTTCAAGTTATTTTAGCCATGGTTTAACCATAGCTATGTGTTTAGTTCAATATTACATTCCAAATAAACCACAGTAAATGAGTAATTCCCAAAAGGAAGTTGTTTATAATATATACCTGATAAATATGATTAATACAAGCACTAATTATATATATAATTACTTGGAATAAGCATGTAAGTTATTTCTTTTTGTTTGAAAGGTTCTGTTCTTATCTAGCGTGCCTGTGAATTTTGCTCTTTAATGCCAAATCAGTTACTGGCAAAATATGATTGCACAGGATTTAATCTTGGATGACTCTGCTGAGATGGCAAAGCTGAGAGAAGTTTAATCTTCTCATATCTGCCTCACAAGTTTACTCCACAGGAGATTGCATGGCTATGGTCTCTAGGAATAGTCTCATTGAGCAGAAGCTGCATCTGACAGTCTGCCAATTTTGGCTGTGTGCTAATACAATATGATCAGTCCAGTTTAGGGATACTGATAGTGTACCATCTATCTTGTTACATAGCAATTTCTTCTCCTGGATTAGCCAAGGCATGTCATCTGATTTGGAGAATTTCAGTGACTATGCTGAAATTGCACAATCAAGAGTGATTTATGATTTCATCTCTGCCATGACAACCATGGATCTATCTCAAGTAGCTCCATACATAAAGCATTGAATCTGGTAGTCATTTCAGCTGATATTAGTGATCTAGAAAGGATATTTCCATAACCTAGTTATCATGGTTGGTTTTAGAGTAGCAATTACCACAAACCTGCATGGGTGATTGATTGGTTAAGATCGTTTTCTAGTTGTATTGTGGGAAATTCACATCTCTATTGTCATTGATATTATTGAAGCTCTGACTGTTCTGTGGAATCTGGAAAAACCTTAAGATGGTTCACACTATTGTCTGGCTTACATCAAGCAGAGCTGTTTTGGTCAATTGGTCCATTTAATTCCCAGGAGTTGAAATTGATTAAGCCTATATAGGCAGATGGTTGTGGAAATTCTCACTATAAATCAAGTCAAGCAGACTTTTTTTGACCTGTCAGATGCATATTTTTTGGCCTCTCTGAAATTCTTCTCCATAGGAGTACAGGCAAAAAAGGGATCTTACTTCTCTTCATCTATTGCTCTTCCTTTGTGTAATGATTAAGGTGCTGGCCTAGAAACCAGGAGATTGAGAGTTTTAGTCCTGCCTTAGGCATGAAAGCTGGCGAGGTGACTTTGGACTAATCACTCTTTCTCTTTGACAGGGTTATTGTGGGAAAATAGTAGGTTACATTTTTTTCCTGGGCCTATTTTCCAAGGGTTGAAAACTAATATTGTAATAATCTAGTAATTAGCATTCAAGTAAGGAGGAAAATATGCATGTATATGTTGGTTTTTTTCTTTTTTAATGCATATTTTTTAATATTTTATTTGTTTTGTGTTTGTTTTTTAAATTTTTGGGAGTTCTACATTTTTACTTTTTTAGAATAAAATTGAAAGTTTGAAAAAAAAAAAGAATTTCCAAGAAAGCACTGTTTTCTTCTTTATTACTGAAAAGTTTGTTACAACTTATGTTTTAAACATTTACACTCTTCCTTACTCCTTCATTTCTACTTTTTATGCAAGTATTAATAGTTTGTTTCATCTTGAAACTATATTGCTTATATTTGAATGTTCTTTTGATGACATAATTTTAAGATGTAGAATCTGAAAATTATTTTTTTCCTTTTTTTTTGTGATTACCAGAAAGCATAGAAATAAGAAAAAACAAATTTCCTTCATTTTGAAGAATCCCGAGTTACAAAATCAAACCATCAACAAAAGATATTATTAATATATGAAGGACACAAACTTTTAAACCAACCTATCATATTTTGTTTTGTGTGAGAAAATGATGCAGCATAATGATTAATGCCTACCAAACAACAATTAAACACCATCAGTTAACCTCATTTCTTCACACCTTCACCTCATATGCTTAAGATATGCAAGCTTGAAGAAATCTATATGAATGTGACAAGATATTACTAGGTTTCATCTCTATAATATCTCCAATTCTGGTATTGAGAGAAATATGATCAATTTTGTAGGCAGAGAATGGTGAAGATTGATCATGGTGAATCTCCAGTGATTCTGCCTCTTTATCTCCAAAGTACTGATAGTGAAGATGCTAGATAAAACAGTATTTCCTGCATGTACAATTATTATATTTTTGTGCTGCCTCTCCCCCATGTGTGTGTATATATGTGTATATGTATGTGTTGACATATGTATGCCAAGTCAAGTCAGCAAACACACCTATAGTACTACAACCTCCCAATCTATTTGCAGATTATTGACTTGTCATCCATATACAATACGAATGTGCCATATACTACAATATATGGATCAGTATATTAATGGTAACATAGTTAACAGGAAGAACAACAATAATAAAAAAGACAAGGTTAAAGTGTCAAAACCTTCTGTTAACAAACTATTATTGTAATCAACTTGTAAAAAAAATGACCACAGTATCTTGTCTATCCCAAATTGTCCCAAGAGATAAGAATAATTCATCCTGCATCAAATATCCACATTTGATTATTAATACAATCTGTTATAAATTGTTGTCTAATTAAATATAATAAATTCAGTCCCCACAATCGGTCTATCTTCCCAACCAAATCCAGATGAAAGTGATTTTCTATTCAATATGAAAATTCCATGTCTTTCAGTCCTCTAAAGAGAAACTAATTTATCACTTCTCCATTTAAACAGGCTTCTGCTATTGTAAAAGAATGCAGGCTTAAGACTTCAGAGAGGGGTATGCAAATGATTTAGTTGGTTCTACATCTGACAATCCATATTTCTTTCCAGAATTTCAAATCACATTCCTTTTATGAATCTAATTTATATAGAACTGCATGCAGCTGAATATTTTCCATAGCCATTACCATTTCATCAAACTTTTTAAAAAAGCTGTCAACTAAAAATTGCATGTTACCAAAAGGTCTTTTTATGGATATTATCCACTCTTGCTTGTCTGTACTCTGATACATTGTTGTTCTATGAAACAGGAAATATGTTTTTCTGGATATCTCGATCCAAGATTAAAAGAAAATTTAATAAAAGGAAACTCCAAGTATTTTGCCAACTTAAAAAATACCAAAACCCCGTGGTATGAATCCAATAATAATATAAATAAAATGAAGGCACTTTCACCATCCAAGGACACATCGTGTTTTCTTATTTGGGGGGAACAAAAGTTATTCAAAATAACAACATAAATTAGAGGGGGGGGGAGAAAGAATAGATAGAGTTCAGCAGGAGGTTAAAATAAATCAGCATTCATCCAGCCAGTCAATTTTTTTACTGAGAAAAAACAAAGTAAAACAGAAAATTCAATAAGTGAAGCTAAAACCTAGGCATGCTTAAGAAAATAAACGTCTGAAAGGAAGATGTATGCCCATGACTTTCTCACCGCTCTCAAAGGGAACTGGTATCTTCATGACTCCTCTTCCCAAAGGGGTCCATTGTCATCCTAAAGCTGTCTTGGGTCATTTCTAAATGGTCCCATTCGAATCCAGGGAGTAGCACTGCCAGAGAACCAGCTTTGGTAGCAAAATCAGCAGAATGCTGATGAGAGAAAGAGCCTCTTACCATTCAGCAGCCATCTTGGGCAGGATTCACTTTCTTGGAAATTCTTAACTGAGTATTTTTATTTTCATGACATCCATGTCTAATTTTGACGTTATTCTTCACACAGCAGACAGGACTGTAACCAATTAGTCAAGTTCACAAGAAACCAATGATAAGCAATTAATTATTGACAAAAGATTAAGTCATAGTAAAAGAATTTAAAGAGCTGCTGTGTTTCAGGAGCATACTCAACATCCTTTTCTCATTCCTGTTCTATTTAATCTAACAGCCAATCCCCCTTTCTTTAGGAGATTGAACTACCAATTGTCCCCCCCCCTTTTTTTTACAAGAACTAGATATCCTATTTTTTGCAGAGTGTTTGAGATCTATAACAGTTCTAATCATCTTTCTAAAAAAATAACATTAGTAATAATATTTAATAGTATTAAAGTGAATATAGGTAGCTCTTGAGGTATGGCAGGCCATTTAACAACCATTTAGTATTACCATAGATCCCCCCGCAAGTCCCCATTTCAAAGTTACAATGCCTCTAGCGCCACCACCATCTTTTGCCCTTATGACCAACTGTATAGATGCTGCAGCATGCCACCCACCCATTTTCCCCCATCCTGCCACTCCAGTTCCTTTCAGGCTGTAGGTCTCCTTTGCCACCCCAGTGGGTTCCACACACTCCTTCCTATCCCTGGTCACTGTTCGTTCACTTACCTTTTGAAGATATCAGAACTCAGGCAGTTAGGGGTAGAAAAGGCTATTCTGTTGCTGGACGGTCACTGGGCCACATGGCCCAATTGAGAAATACTTTTGGTTTTGCTTTCATTGCTAGCGTTAGTTCCAAGGAGCATTGTGACAGGTGGGATAGGAGAAAGGCCCTAGAGCTGTGGACAAGCCAAGAGGCAGGAAGTGGAGCTTGGGGATCTCAGAGGGTGGGGGTAGGTCCTAGAGGCCTGGTATAGCTGGGCTTGAACCTGCATCACCCCTCCCAGGGTGTTCCCACCCTTTGTGCTTTACTTAACAATCAGCGAATTGGTTTAATTTGTTTGGGGAGAGCAGGGATGAGAGGATCATTAATGAGGCAGTTCACTTAATGTTTATCTTAATTTCTGGCAGTAATGGGCAGGCTTCATTGCTGTCATAGGTTGAGGGCTACCATTAGTTGGTATGTTTTCAAAATGATGTGTGATAATATCAGCAAATGTTATGGTTAGATGTTACATAAAAACATGGTGAATTTTCATACAGCGTTTCTTATTTTGACCCTAATGTTTAACAAGATTAGATATGGTATCTACTTTTCTTTCTATTTCAGTACTATATTCTTTATAAGTAAAATTGACATGTTTAAAAAAAAATAGTATCTGATCCCATTTCTTGCAATCATAAGAGTGTATTGTTTATAATTTGTTTGCCTGAATGTGAAGTGCATTTTTTTTCAAGAATAGGTATTTAATTCTTGCAGATTACTAATATTTTTGTACAATGGGGTTTATTATTTCTAAATCTGAAGAGAAAAATGAAATATATTTCATTATGAAATAGAGTTTTGTAAAAACGTAAAATTGGCCACATTCTTATGAATCTCAGATTGCTAATACATTTTTTAATTTGTATGCATAATGCAGACTGAAAATAATGTACATAAAAGCTATGAGTCATACTTGGTATTATAAGATGCTTTGCTGAGAGGAATAGAATATTGAATTATTCCAATTTACAAATATTTCTGAAATATAGGTCAAGTAGGGATAAGCCTTAGTTCACAGATTTGTTGGAGATTTTATTGCAAAGGATTAAGGAATATATGATTACACTCTTAACAGAAATCCATGTATTTTGTCATAATTGAATGGAAATTATTTAGATATTTTCTAAAGATAAGCTATTGATATTGAAACAATAAAATTAAAATTACAAAAAAAACAAAGACAAGTTGTTCAGTATTTAAAGTAATGGCAATCTGTTGGGTGGCATCACTTTATTAAATGATTAAGATAATAGCAATCTGATTTCATATCTGTTGGTGGAATTACTTTAAGATTGGGAGTGGATAATTTATGTTAGCAACGGCTGCTATGTGACCTTGTATCTTTAAATCTGATGGTGTAGGTAAACAATGCAGCCAGCTTTCAGTAATCTCTCATGTTTATGTAGCAACTACTTACAAAATGTAAGAGCAGAATGTTTCTTTGTTCATTTGTCTGAAAAGAATAGGAACTCTTTTTTTAAAGAAAGAATCATTGCATGATTAAAAAATACCTGTTCAAGGTGCCAGAGTATACTAGCAATCTGAAATTGTTTCTGTTTGTCTAGTTCTACTGACCTCCTCTAAATATTGGAGAGCATCTAAAGGGAAAACATCAGTGTGTGGACTATAGCTTCCATCTCTTACTTTCTAACTGTAATTGTAGTGTTTGTCTAAGTTAAATAGACCAGGTGATTTTTAAAACAAATATAGTAGTTTTTTTATTATAATGGAAAAAGACTTACAATAAATATAAAAGATGAATAAAATTTATCAAAAGTATTGAACATAGTAATTTTAAATAATTTAATATAGAACCGGTGGTGGAAATTTTGAATAGTTAGGAGAACTGGTAAGTGCCACCACTGACTGGCCTCACCCCATCCTCCTGAGTCCCAGCTGATTGGGAGGAAATGGGGATTTTGCAGTAACCTTTCCCTGCCACACCCACCAAGCCACACTTACCAAACTATGCCACATCCACCAAGCCACACCCACAGAACCGTTAGTAAAAAAAAAAAATTGAATCCCACCACTGGGTATATGCATCATTTAGTAAACACACATTAAGGATTACTGTTTTTCCCCCAAAATAAGACAGCGTATTATTTTTTGATCCCCCAAATAAAAACTTGGCCTTATTTTCATGGAGGTCTTATTATTTTTGAGGTGCAGGAGGCAGCGAGCATGGTCACCTCATGACTAATTCTGTGTTGCAATATTTTCAGGGAGGAGGGCTTATTTTAGCGCATGCGCTCCGGATTGGGCTTATTTATCTGGGGAGGAGGCTTTATTTTCAGGGAAACAGGGTATATGTACACATCATTTAATATTAGCATGTATGTGGTATGGCAAGCAACTGTTCAGTTCTGGATATTGTCATTTGAAATATTTTGGCCCATGTAAATATTGTGAATTTTTATAACAAGGTATGCACTTTTACCTAGCTTAATAGTTTAATGATCGTAGTGATAATTTCATTTTGAGTTATGTTTTTAATGCATGTTAGTTTGCTAACAGAATGTGACATAAAAGACTTTTTGGGAAAGCTAGATTTGTTCCGTTGCCATAACAACATGGATGAATGTAAGAATGATTTCCTTTCGGAACTCTTCCAACAAACTGTTTTGTACTTTGTAACAATATATCTAGATTGCTGTCCCTTGAGAGAAGTGAAAAGAGATCACATCAAGGGTCAACTTTGTTCCTTGTGTTTATAGATTATCCCAGCAGTCCAGAGACTGTAATACTCATCTTTTTTTTATGCACAGCTGAGCTGTTACTACTATTTGATATGTATGAACAAGATTTTTTTCAGCACTTTTTTCTTTTGTTGTAATTTTTAAACTCGCAAAGAATATTCAGGAATTCAGTTTTTAAATGAATGTATACCTTTATTTAGTAGATTTTTTTTCAGTTGCAGATTTCTCTTAAATGATATACTTACTTAACAACCAATACTGCCAGTTTTGCCCTTACTAAGTGATGTTCTCATCATGCTTTGTGACCATAATATTATGATTAACGAGTCCCAATTATTATTGTATTACACTTGCATCATTAAAAAGGTGAAACAAGCATATTGGATACTGCTTAGAAGTCAAATCAATACATACATATAATCCCCATAAATATCTGTTTGTGATTTGATATATTGAATTCATACAAAATGCATTTAGCATACTTCTTAAATCACAAGCATTAATTTAAGAGATAGGTTAACTCTTATTTTCCAAGTTCTTGCAACTGTATTTCTATAAAAAAATAAACTATAGATTAGATTCTTCAAATATGCTTTCCACCAGTAAAAGTAATTTCAGAATTTCAGTTGGTCAGATCTAAATTTGAAATTTGAAAATGTTTTAACATGTCTAGATAATTGAATGGATGTCTCTGTGGAAGTCAGCAAGAGTCACATGGTTTAAGATCCTGGGCAAAAAAAAAGCATATGGGTGAGAGAGAGGTTTATACCCTACCTTGGGCCCCACCTTGGAGCTTCCTCTTCCTGTGTAAGAAATGTATTCTCAATGGTTGTCAGATTCCCATGGGGCCAAGTTGAATCTTGCTGGTTGATGATGTCATGAAGGGGCTTTGGGCAATTCCTATTATGGCTGATCCTATCTTAGATGGATCTTGGGTGAGGGCATTTGCTTATGAATAGACCTAGCTATTTCTTTATCTCTTAAGTCCTGACATCTGCTGTGGGCTATTGAAGAGGTGGGGGCTATTAAGTGTGTTTCTGCTTCCTGCCTAAAAGAAACATGTTTCTTCATTTCTCATCCAGGGAAATATCTTTTTAATATTTCATAGAATATTTCATTTTCCTAGGAGAGGGGTGAGTGCTAACTTCCTACAGAGGGATGCATTTTCCTAAGAGTTAACATCTCATACATCATACAGGCCTTTTGAGTTTGACCTAATTTTAACTATTTTGACCTACATTTTAAGTGTTTTGATCAAATCCTGATTATATTTTAGTTCAAATAAATCACTCCATTGCTTATGGACATAACAGTAAAATATACATAAAATAGTGAAAGGAATATTGAATGTTTGTAACACAATTTAAAAACCACCAAAATCCTGCTTGGTTCAAAAAATGCTTGGGTTGTTGGTGATGGTACCCTGAAATCATCAAAATATGCTTCCAGTTACAATAAAGATTGCAAAATATTACCTCCTTCCATGGAGCGGCAGAGGTAGAAGACCTGGCTCACATCCTATTTGATTGTTGCCTTGGTCTATATACCAAACAAATGACCCATTGGGATCCCCATATCAAAACAACTTACCTTATGTGCAGCCAGAAGCGGAAAATAACTTTTAACACAGCACAGTACTTAAACGAAATGGTTCAGTTGAGATCTGTATATGTGGGACTGATTGGGGTAGACACCGAGGTGACACCGAAATATAATTTTATCATATTTTATCTATATCTTAAATTATTGTATTCTAATCCAATTTCATTTTAAATCGCATTTTATTCCAATTCCATTTCAAATTGTATTTTATCAAATTTCATTTTAAATTGCTTTTATCAAATTTTAGTAATAATTTGTTTCTGGAACTTTGCACTTTGATATGGCCCAAGGGCTAAGACTCAATGAATAGTACCTCCTTAAAAGCCATGATTCAATGGAATTCTATTTGTACTTTTCTGTTGGGATAATTTTAAGTGTTTATGGTAATAGCTAATACTACATTTGTTTCATGCATTCTGCTTAGAAACCTGCATGTTTTCTGTAAATAACTGTCATGAAATTGTATTTGTTTCTTTCATAAAGTAATGATGGCTGTAACTGCAAAAACAATAACCTCTCATTCCTCCTTTGCTACTTCCACCAACTGCTATCATATATAAAACCATTTATAAAACAACTTACAGTGTTCTATTCAAACTTATTGTGACTTGATTTATAACATGGTAGGCCATGGTGTGTGGAAAGAGATACAATTTATTCTTGTAATATATGCAGTCTTAAATTGTAATATCTGACTTTAGGCAATAGACTAACCTGAAATAGTATAAAGACATTCTGACTTTGGAGTTATGGTTTGAACATAAGTTTTGAGCAGGCGGCCAAGCCATCCTGGTCTGTTCTCAAGTTTCTGTTTTTCTTGAAGCTCATCATTACTATAGCTGTTCCCACTGAAAGGAAAGTTTGGCAGCACATACAAGCCAAAATCACCATATGCATATTTTCCTAACTGTCCTCTTTCAAGTTGAGTAAACACACTAGAGCTAGTTACAAGAGTAGTTTGATGGTATTTAAGGCAGTTACAAAATCATGTTGATTGCTGAGTAGACATGCACATGCTCTGGAAAATAGACAGGAGATGAATGTCTATCCTAAAATCTGGGTGCAGATTGGACAATATAGAGTCCAGTCCAGTGTTGAATCTGGGGCAGATTCAGAGATGTAGAACAAGGCTGTTAAAGACAGGGAAACAGGATCTGCCAGAATCCAGGAGTCAGATTCCCGAGATTTCTGATAGGTGCCAAAGATTCTATCCTTTTAAAACACACACACACACACACACACACACACACACACACACACACACACACACACTTGTAATATACATTAGGCACATATAAATTGTCTATTGTTTTGCTGCGCAGCTGTCACTTCAGCACTGATAGCAGGTGATACTTTTGCAAGTGTCTTAAATCTAGGCTTATCTGTTTTGACATCTGTTGGTGGAATCCCCTTTTCTGTTTGATCCAGACAATGACCTTGATATTCCTTAAGAACAGTCAGGGGCCACAATTGTTTTAAAAAGAAGTTTGTGCCTTGCACCTGTCATATCATATTATCAGTCAGCAACTGGTAATTCAACTAACATTGGCACATTTGAAGCTTATCTTCTGTCGGCATTAAACTTCACTGTGTGCCTTTTGAAGCTGTGCTTTGCTACTATTGTTGGAATTCATTCAGATAAAATAATCAATTGCCAGATTTCTGATAGATGGCATATTTGTCCAGAAGTAAAAGTTCAACAATAAATATCTATCTTAAAAATATTGTATTGTATTATCTGTTAAAGAATAGCTTAAAGACTGCCAGAATTGTTAAATAAAAAAGACTATTAAACTTATATAGGATTTCTTTTGAAAAAATGTAACTAATGTGCACATTTGGACAAAAGCTTTGTAGCATTACAAACAGCCAAATAAATATTATGCCTTTCTGTTTTAATAATGTTTCTACTTGTTTAGACTTGTGAATCACACATACTGTATAAATTGCTGACGGAACAATACTGTACATATTGTTGCAAGGAGAATATAAACTTTTGATTAATATTTTTGGAATTGATTTTTAAGTCAAATTCTCTGCTTTGAGATTTATTTCTAATGATGACAAGCTTTTTTACTTTTACAATAAATGTGCTAAATTGCTGAAAGCTTCAAATTTAATTTTCTTCGGTAATGACATGATTATAAGTTTTATTCTATCAGCCATGGCTAAAGAATGCTACTGATGTTGATATTAAACCTATGTGTACCTTATAAAATATAAATTGAAGTATTAAAAGTGCCCTCTATAACATTCTCATTTTAAAAAGACAAAGGGAGGAAAGAAAAAAAAAGCATAGCAGAAAACAATTTATAATTTTAACAAAGAAATATAAATAGCCCTATAAATATATGGCAGAAATAGGACAAAAAGACTTCAATGCACATATTAAGATCAGGTTTTGAGACATTAACTTCTTAATTTAATTCAAAGATGCATCAAATTTTGTTCACATTCAATAAATAAAATCAGATAAATACTGTAGGTTAACACTATCAGTATGAAAAAGAGCAACACTAATAGTTAAAGATAAATGTGCTTTGGAGGAATTTTAAATTCCTTTAGTATTTCTAATTTACCTTTGATAAATATTGGAATAGTTCAATGTTACCTTTCATTTTTTTTCTACATGAATAGTTGCTTTGTTTGCTACAGTGATGTTCACTAGTCCTGACTGGTTAGGAACTGAAATTCATATAATCAGACATATTGCTGCTTTAAAATGTCAGTAGAGTATCTCTTAATCTTTACAACATTATCACTAGATGTTATTTTGGTACAGCTTTTCCATGTTCTGTGACCTACTTTTGAAACAGTATCTAGCTTAGGTTCATTTTTATAAAGTCTCTTGAATAGCAGATCAGGCTGCAGTCTTTTATACAGATTTTTTGCAAGGAAGCACAGCTGCTATCCCTGCTTTATCCCCACCTCCCAGTAACAACTATATCTGAAATATATTTTAGTAAAAGCTCTGTGTCTTTTAAAGTCTTGTCACAGCTATTTGTCTACTGTTATATCCTTTTGTACCTTCAGGATTTTTCCAAAGGTTCAACTAGCCTTTTAGTCTTTGTTCCTCTAATCTCATTACACAAGATACCTTAACATTTTTTGCTTCTTTAAGTCAGCTCTGTTCTTCTTTTTTCCCTTGCTATTATTTATACTTGGGGGTCCTTGTAAAACACTTGGACAACACCATATTTTTTCTTAGTTTTAAAAAAATTTCTCCTCACAATTCTCATTTTCTATTAACACTTTTTCCTATACCCTTAAATGCAGTTAAGCTTGAAACCAAATCTAGACATGTGAAACTGAAATAATTATATAACTTCCTGATGATCGCTACACCCCCCCCCCCTTTTCTACTTGTTTGCCAAGGTCTTTAAATGAGCCACCATGGTTGTGACCCCCTGTCAACTTCCCCATTGAATTTGCTTGTAGGAAGACAGTAGGGAAGATCACAAATGGCAATTAGGTGACCATGGGACAATGACTCTGATAAGTCATTCCTGCTCCCATTGCTGAGGAGCCTGGGGGCAGTTGCTGTGCTGTAACATCCCCCTTCCCAAACCTGTATAAAATTGTGTCATAAATATGCGGACAGGGTTGTAACATGGCTTTAGATCAATCTTGGCTACGAGTGTTCCTTGACTTATGACTATAATTGACACAGAAACTTCAATCATTGAATGAAGCACTGAAGCAGTAATTAAGTGAAATACCCATTGATTGCTTTGCTCAATGGCTGTAACCACAGCCCTCCTGGTTGTAGTCATTAAGCAACTGTGCTAGTTGTTAAGTGAATGGAGTCCCAGTACAGGGGTACCTCAGGGGGTGGGAGATCCTATAATATGGCACAGATGCAGGAAAGCCAGGAAAAGTCACAGATGCCCCTGCTGGACAAGAAGGCAGAGAGCAGGCAGGCCATTGGTTTGGGGCAACTATTAAAGCCATTCTAATGAGCCTTTCCCCAGGTACAATGATGCCAATTGAATCACTTCCATTGGTGGCTTTCATCACGAGCACCACAACACTTGTCCCAGTCTTTGACCATTCTCCCACATTTAATCCCAGTGTGCACCATTTGGGTTTCCGAGTTCTACCTGGCTGCAGTTGTTAGTGATGTTGGCTGTTGTGGGGGAATTCTCTTTCCCCCAGATGGCCTCACTGTCTAAGGCGCTGACGCCGCCCAATGGGCTGCCAGTTAAAAACTAAAGAAAAATATCTGGAGTCCACATGAGAAGTGGTGCAGAGCAGAAGTAGATACCAGAGGGAAGAAATGGGGATGTTAGGAGAAGCAAAAGAAAAGCATAGCTGTCCAAATGCTAATAGAATCTGAATTTATTTATTTATTTATATTTGTATCCTATATTTACTATTTTTACAAGTAACTCGTGGTGGTGAACATATCCAACGCATCTTCCTCCTCCAGTTTTCCCCACAGCCACAGTCCAGTGAGGTGAGTTGGGTAGAGAGAGAATGGCTGGCCCAAGGCCACCAAGCTGGCTTTCATGGCTAAGGTAACTAGAACTCATAGTCTCCCATTTTATGCTCCAAGACTTAAATATTTGAATCAAAGTCTTCTTCTATGATGTTATTCTGTGGTTTCATTCCTTTTTTTAAAATTCTGTCCCCAGGTTCTGCCACTTCTCCTAAATCATGTAGGAATGAAACTTTTGAGTCTTGGCAAAAAAATTAGGTGCTAAATGAAAGTGTAGGCCTCCGTATTTTTGGATTCGTACCTGATACTTACTTATTGATATATTGGTTTGTACGGACCCGTATATAATGGCACAAGATATGAGATTATTATTTGTTCATATTCTCCCTCTCTCTAAAGAGACCAGATTTTAAGATGGGTAAAGCAGGACACCATTGACCGGGGGGGGGGAGCTCGGAGCACCTGAGCTGTAAAAAAAAAGAGGGCTATAAAAGCACCCCTGCCGCCACCTCCGCCTCCTCCTCCGCCGTGCTTTTGAGGAGCCATGGGGCCTTTTTTCCTGCTCCCTCCCCTCTGCTGCCTTCCTACTGGCTCCTGCGGTCTCATGGCTCCTCAAAAGCACAGCGGAGGAGGGGGAGGCAGCAGCGGCAGCGGCAGCGGCAGGGTAACGCTTCATGGTGCTTTTACTGTTCTCGGAAAAGTTTACACAATGGAAAGGGGAGGGAGGAGAAGGAAGGAAGGACAGAAGGGAGATAAGGTAGGGAAGGAAAGAAGGAGGGAAGGAGGGAGGAAGGAGAAAGGGAGAAGAAGGAAGAAAGAAAGGAAGGAAAGAAAGAAGGGAAGGTAGATAGGGAAGGAAAGGAGGGAAGGATGAAGGAAGGGAGAAGGAAGAAAGGAAGGAACGGAAGGTAGATAGGGAAGGAAAGGAGAGAAGCAGGAAGGGGAGGAGGGAGGAGAAGGAAAGAAGAAAAAAAGGAGAGAAGGAAGGAAGGAGGAAGGGAGGGAGAAAGGGAGGAGAAGGAAGGAAGAAAGGAATGAAAGAAGGGAGGGAAGGAAAGAGGGGAGGGAGGCGAAAGGGAGGAAGGGGAAAGGGAGGAAGGGAAGAGAAGGTAGGGAGGGAGGAAGAACCCGGCTTTCCCGAGAATGGTCTGCTCTGGGCCGGGGAGGGCGAACCAGGAAGTTTAGACGGGACTTTGCTGGCGGTTGCAAAGCAGCTTTCCCCCGATTGCCTTCCCCAATGCCCCCCAAACCTTTAAAAAGCCACCCCCATCGCCAGGCTCTCCCAACCCCGCCTGCCTCCCCTCGGCTCACCCGGACCAGGTTGCTGACGGTGGCTTGCACGGCAGCCACCGGGGCGATGAGTTCCGGGATGGCCTTGCCATCTACCTCACCCTCTTCGTGCATGATGACTAGGTGGGAGATCTGCTGGGCCACTGGCTCCAGGATGCTCTCGGTGGTGCGGGTGTGGAAGACCAGCATGGCTGCAGTGCCCAAGAGAAGCTAAAAAAAAAAAACTTCTGATGACTGAGCCGCTTGGCCTGGGACCAAGCACTTGGGGCTTTGGGGAAGCCCTTCGGACTTCAGGGAACGGAGCCGCAGCTGAGGGCACTCGGGAGCCGCAGCCGAGCCTGGACTTCCCCCTCAAAAAAGAAACCTCGTTTCGCTCTGCTCAGCCCTCCGCTCCGCAGACCTGATCCCATGCCACTAATCCCCAGTTCTAGCCGCCTGCAAAGGACCTCCCCAGCTTCTGGAGCCTGTGACAGTAGAAATCACTGTGCAGCAGTTGCAAACTGGTGGTGTTTTCTTGCCACGTGTGCGGCCGCTCAAAAAATCGGGACTTTTTGAAAACGCCACGGGACATGGGACAAATTTTAAAAAATCGGGACTGTCCCGCCAAAAGCAGGACATCTGGTCACCTTACCTCTGTCTCTGTCTCTGTCTCTGTGTCTCCAATTATGTTAATGGCAATTTTATAATTTATTAATTTATATAATTTAGAGACCACCTATCTCACTCTCCGAGTGACTAGCTTTGTACGTACAATAAATTTAAAAGAATGCAGTTAAATTAACTGAACTTCAGGTAGTTTACTGAAATCATTCATGTATGCAGTTTATACCTCATATTTTTACTTTAAGCAGATACTCATAGGATGAACTACATATTACAAGGGCACAGGGTACTACTGGATTACATTTTTCCTTATAAGCTGCTCAGCATTTTCAGTGATATAGCTGTCATAGGAAAATGCACATCATAATACCTCCAGGTTATAAAAAGAAATGAAGTTTGTGTTATATAGTAGTAGCTACTCAGCACGGGTTTACCATTATCTGTAGTAGTCCTGCTTCTCTTTTGAAATGATCAGTTCTATCTATGCATGAAAAATTTGGGAACTTACTATTGTTTCTTGTATCATTTCTCTATTAATGTTGTGCTTCCAAAATGTCATAGACAGTATAGAACCATATTCCTTAAATCAAATAAAATGTTCAACCAGCATCTTAAAAATCTTTATTTGTTCATTCATTTCTTGTTGCATTTATGAACATCTGAGCAAATTATCTGAGCAAAATAATGTTATTAATATTAGCAGATGAAATGTATCCGATAATACAGTCTAATGAAAATATTCATTTAATTTTAGAATTAGAAGAACGAAATGGGGGTAGTGGAGAGTAAAGGAAAGAAAACCCATTGTGGATAATGACGACTTCTACAACAAATTAAAGAATTGAAGTTTAGCAAAATTGCTTTCCAGTTATTATATATATATTTGTGTGTAAGTAATGTATGTATAATTACATACATGAGAATATTAGGTGCTAGAATGTATCCCAAAGTTGAATTTGGCTTATCCATAGGTAACACACGTTTCATGGTCTTTTGGTTGAAAATTTGAGGTTTAATTTATCTGCAGATAGGCTTATGCACCAATATATGCAATAGACACCTGATATGAATGGCAGTGATAACAAATTGAACTACTTCTTATAGATATATGGGATTATAATCCAATCTAAAGAATATCAATAAATAGCAGATAATTGATTCAAGAAAGCAGTACTGCTTTATTTAAAGAATGCTCGACATAAATTGTTTTAAGAGACGGGAAATTGTCAGATTCATAATTAAAGGCAAATACCATTTACGTGAGATAAATATAAAGTTAAAAACATAGTGGTGATTTGTTACAAACTAGACAGCATGTTCAGGAAAGTTACAAGTATTAGCCAATTCATTAATTATATTCTTGATATTAATAGAGTAACGTTTGAATCAATTTCGAAAAAAAAGAAAAGATTTATCATGCTCTTGAGGAATAGCAGACCGTTAGCAGTTTGAATCCCTAGTGCTGCATAGTGAGGTGAGTTCTGTTACTTGTTCCAGTTTCTGCCAACCTAGCAGTTTGAAAGCAAGTAAAAAATGCAAAAATAGGGACCACCTTTGGTGGGAAGGTAACAGCATTCTTTGCACCTTTGGCATTTGGTCATGCAGGCCACTTGACCATGGAGATGTCTTCAGACAGCACTGCCTCTTCAGCTTTGAAACGGAGATGAGCATCGTCCCATAGAGTCGGGAACGACTAGCACATATGTGTGAGGGGAACCGTTACCTTTTTAAATGAGTTACTGAGTGCACCATTGCTGCTTTCAGTGCCAAGCATACATTTAATGTATTGTGCAATTGTATTGACTTAGATTGGATTGCATTTTGTTTAGGGAGGAATAAACTTCCTTGTGAGATAAACCTTCTTACTAATCACTGAAGTCATGGGGGGGAAAGGGGCCCCTTATTAGAAAAAGGATAATTGTTTTTTTTTAAATAGACCTTTTTAGAATCTTGAAAGAGAGGGTTCAGAGAAACCAGCTTTATAAAAAGAATGTAGAAACGTTATCTGTACACACACACACACACTCACAAATTAAATATAAATATAAATAATAGAAATAGAAATAGAAAT
This sequence comes from Thamnophis sirtalis, assembly GCF_051295495.1. NCBI lineage: Eukaryota > Metazoa > Chordata > Lepidosauria > Squamata > Natricidae > Thamnophis > Thamnophis sirtalis. The sequence continues at coordinate 75,058,517 of NW_028261385.1, read as the reverse complement.
AATATAAATATAAATATATAAATATATACATTCTTGTGAAAGCGTAATAGCAAAGGCATGTGGAACAATGATATATGTCATAGCTGGGGGTGGGTTCTGGCTAGTTTTACTTCTGGCTCGCTTGTGTGTGCACTTTATGTGCATGCATGTGCAGTTCAATTTATATTGTTCTGTGCATGTTTTTTTTTCCTTTTCTAAATTTTAGTGGCAAAATATTATTTAATTCATAATCATTTGAACCATAATACTATACTTTATTGTGGTATGTAGTAGCTAACAAAGTTTCCTTGGTTTCTAAAGCAAAGCTGTGACAATTGGACTGCAGCAGCAGATGTCCAGCAGAGCTTTGATATTGTCTTGGGATTGACGCCCCAGAGTTTTTTCCTGTTCTGTTTAGAAATTTCTTTGTAGACCATTCTTTTCAAATCTTTTGTGTGTGTGCAAGTGTGTGTGTGTATGTGTGTGTGTGTGTGTGTGTGATTTTGCTGATCATTTCAATATTTTCTATAAATGTTCCTCAATGCAGTGACTGATAAATAGCTTACAATATAGTTTGATGAATATATTATCCCTTAACCATAAGCTGGTGTATTTGATTCATAGAAGCAACATATGAGAAGCCTCTCCATCTTGTTATATATTATTTAGACATTAAAAATATTGCATTAATTTTTTTAAAAAAAAATGCAATCATGACATTTGAATTTTGCAACAAAAATGCTTAATTTTTCTACACTTATGTGGGAACTGATTTAGGCTTACAGTATGTATAGTTTTTAAGCACTTCATTTTTATATTAGAATGATTTCATACTTTATCAATCTGTTGATCAAAAATGAGCCTACTTTTGTACTTCTAAATAATGATGTTTAGCTACTACCATTTGTTTCTCTAATGGCAACAACTCATACAGGTGCAGGTAATCCTCGATTTATGACCACAGTTGAACCCAAATTTGCTGTTACTAAATGAAACATTTAATTGAGTTTTGCCCCATTTTATGACTTTTACATATTTTGGTAACATGATCCATGATGATGCTGCAGTGGTTGTAAGTGCTAAAAACAGTCATAAGTCACTTTTTTCAGGATTGTTGAACGGTTACAAATGAACTGTTGTAAGTTGAGGACTACCTTATTTAAATAACACTCCTTGATCCTTTATTACTACATGAGTTGCAAGTTGTAAAAGACAACTTTTACAACTTGCAACTCATAAATCATTATTTATAGAAAGTAGTGCTTATTAAATCAAAGCCAAGTTTTCATGTTAATTGCATAATCATACTAATTATGGTCAGCCACAATATTTATGTCCAGGGACCCATTTTCTCTGGGCTGTCAGAATATGACATAGAAGTGATAAGAATCAAAAGCGGAATCATTCCCCCTCTCTTTGCTTCTGAATTTACTTTTTTTTCCTCCCCAGAAAAACATAATTGCTCTTGTCAGAGGGAGTTCCTATTTCATATATGTCTATGCTGAATTTCCATCTTGTTTTCCTGTGGACACACAACTGATTTGATTGATCACAGAGAGCTTTTCCTCCCTTCAATTGTTATATGTATGGTGGGGATGGGTTTGTTTGTTTTCATTACCTTTTCTTCCATTCTTTCCTCTTGACAGCCTATTTTAAAATGATTTTTGCTATTTTTAAAAAAGTTGGAATTCCCCTCCCCCCACATTGAGCTGTTGGTTAAGGAACAGGAGCTACACCTATCTGAGATAGGATAAGAATGGACACAGCTATTCTGTCCTCACCTCCACCCCCAATTAGCATTTATAAAATGTAACTTAAGTATAACTAGGAACTTTGTGAAAAATGCTTCACTGCAATTGAGTCATTACCCAGTTAAAAATAACCTTTCCAGGTCATGTCATTTTGTTTGCCGCAGTGAAATAAGTTTATTTCAGCAGAATGAAGTCATTATTAGCTTGGCAGAGTCCACTTGTCAGAATTTTATGGAGCAGAACACCGTTTGGCTGGGAAATTCAATAAATACTGCAATGTGAGAGAAGTTGAACTCCAAGGGCTGAAGGGGCATAGAGTGGGGGATTTGTCACTAATGCAATGCTTTACTGTTTTACTAAGAAGCTATTACTTGATAAGGAGAGCCATCATTAAAGGTCAGACAACTACATCAACTAGAACATATTGTGGCAATAAAATATGGGGATTAATTATCAATATTTTGACATACACAGTAGTCTGTAATAAAACATAATTGCACCTTTCTTTTAAATGTTGCATATTTTAGAACTTTTATTTCGATTCAAAGCCTGGAATTAATAAAAAAAGATTTTTTTAAAAAACGTGTTCAGTCTAATTAACCAAATTTTAATGGTAAAAAAGGAGATACAATCATGAAAAACTGTAACAGTTCAGTATTAATCCTTTGCCAAGAAGAAAAGTTACTATCTTCTCCTTGAATGTGATTATTGAAAATATTATCATTGTTAGAGGGCAAAATGACTGGCATTTTCCGAAATTATATTTCAGTTTTAAATGTTAGGAAGAAAGCTTATGAAAACATTTGAAATTTTGTCCTTAAATAACGCTATTGAGCTTCTTAAAAATAGTTAGTTTCATAATTGCATGAAAAGCTGCAGTCTAATGGCAATAAGATACCAATTTCTTTAGGCACAAAGCACTGACTTTATATCATATTTCTTTTCAGATCGCCTCTTCTGCTAAAAATTATTTTCTCTTTTGTAATACATTACTCTACTTCTGAGTCATGGATGTGTAAATATGAAGGAAGAGGAATGATAAATTATAAATCATATAAAAGTGTCAAGGAAATGATTTAATTAGGAAATTACTAAATTATTTCCATTAGGAAATTACTCAAGTTTTAGTGTTACTTTAAGAAAGATTCATAAATTTTGAGTTGATCTACATAATCAGTGTTATCAACTCCTTTCACTGTTTAAAATATTATTTCATTAGTCTAAACACCATCCATGGTAATTACTTACAATATACTATTATTAGTCCTCTAGATGAACTTGAAATACAATGTTTTTAAAAAATATACATATGAAAACATTTTCACTTTTTCTCTTTTTAATATAAAGTGTTAAGACAACTATAGTTCCTGTTTAAAAAAAAATCTTAGATGAGATTATCTCTTTAAAAATACTGGTGTCTTTAGAATATTTCATTTTACATATGTATGTGTACACCAGTGACATGCGGTCAGGTTCACGGCCAGTGAGGCAGTTCTCTCCCCCGACATCCCACTGTCTAAAGCACTTTCTTTCTTTCGCCTGCCTGAGCTTTGACAGGTGGGCGAAAGAAAGTGGCAGCCCGCCAGCTCAGGCGGGCGAGCTGGCGGGCTGCCACTTTCTTTTGCCCGGCTGCCACTTTCTTTTGTCCGCCTCTGTGTCCGTGGCAGCCGTGGACACCGAGGCGGGCAAAACAAAACAGCAGCACGCCAGCTCTCCCACCTGAGCTGGCGGGCTGCCCTCCCTGCCTCTCCTATCCCCTTCCCTCTCTTCACTCAAACAAACTCTCTCTGAAATTGAGAGTTTGTTTGAGTGAACAAACAAACAAACACACGCACACACACAAAGTTGCACCAAGAGGATTAATTTTGAATTCCTCCCCCTCCTCCGACCCACATATCTTTTCCAGCTGTTTCACAGAGGATTTCAACTCTGCTCTTGCCTGCCATCATGAAAATGTAAAAATGTAAAAGGAAAAAGGCAACAGCTGCTGAAGTCAGGCTGGGCTAGTTGCTGCCAGAGTCCCCATGGATGACTCTGCTTAACTGTTTAAAAAAGCCTCTTAAAAAATGCCCTCTACGGGAGGAGGCAAGAGAATCACGTGCTTCATCTACATAAGGAATTTTTCAGCTTTTAACCCTTGCTTAACTCGCTCAAGTGATCATAAAACACCAGACTAGATGAGGCACGTGGTTCTCCTGCCTCTTCCTGTAGAGGGCACTTTTTTAGAGGCTTTTTTAAACAGTTAAGCACTAAGCAGAGCCATCCACTGTGACTCTGGCAGCAACTAGCTCAGCCTTTTTCCTTTTACATTTTTTTTCTTTTCATGATGACAGTGGTGAGGCCCTGCCTCCCCTGCCTCCCCTGATTGCACATCACCGGTGTACACATACATCCACACAAACACACACAGTGAAAATCTTTGAGAAATAAGTTTATATTGGTTCTTTTTTTAAAAAAAAATACTAAGTTGTTCATTTTGATTGTAAGTGTATTATTAATTCTGACAAGAAAGAAAACTTAAGTTTTAAGCCCTTAGCTTTCACTGTTTCAGTAGCTAACAAGTAGCATTACACTGGAAAAAATCCAGACCTTCTCTACTTTGGCCTAAAACTACCTAAACTTTATTATTTATTTATTGATTGATTTAGAAAATTTAAACAAAGTTTAGGCAGTTTTAGGCACAAAGTTGACTTCTGATGGCTTACAACATTAAAATCCGCAACATGAAAACCCATAAAATTCCCAGCTAATATATTATTTCTCTCCTCCGCCCTAGTTTTAATGTAATATGTAGCAGCAATCCAATAGATACATGAAATCATTGACTGAGCAGGTCTATCATTTTCATAGTATTATGAGAAGGTTCATACGTTCTACATATTGAGGATTACAGAAGTAAATACTGACTTATTGCCAATAAACCATCTCTTTTAGGCCTTGGGGCTTCTCTAACAAAACAAAGTTCTTCAAATTAGCAAAACATTACTATTTTAATGTTGTGGGAAAAATTTTGAGATAGATGCAACAACTTCTCATTCAATCATTTATACACACAACTATGGTGCAGGATCCCAGTCAGCAGTATGTGAAAGAACTCTAGATTCAGCACGATTATGGAGTATTTGCTGCCAGAAATGTTACCACAGGAATGATAAAGAAAGCAATGGAAATCATAAATGTGACCTTTATAGTTGTTCTGTAGCATCTGATTACATTCCATTTTACTAACCAGAGTCTATACACTTTGCCCTTTTTGCTAATACTAGAGCCAAGTACCATAAACAATGAGTTTTATTGTGTCCATATACTGACTCCCTTCACACTAAAGAAAATACAGCAGTCTGCTTTCTCTTAATCTGCCTCTTTCACTCCAGCCTCATGTGGCGGTTTGCTTGCTCCTTTTTCTGTTCCATATATCTATTATTAACTCTCCATAGCAATTAATGGTATCAGTAATAAAATGGCTAATAAAACAAATGGCAGCTCTGGTGGCTGAGGCCTATCCAGATCCCCAAGCCACCTCTCCCTTTCCAGTTACTTAATTTAAAATCTACTGTTTGTTGCTGTTGGCAGAAATATCCATCTGGTTCAGTTCCAAGGTGTGAGAAAGACACTGGAAATATGGAGGCTGATATTAATTGATGAAGCAGAACCTCATGGGTTTATAGTTCTGGTGCAACTGACAAAATGGAGTTGAGAGTGTTTTATACCTTCCTTTGGGCTTTGCACTTGAGCTTCCTGTTCCTGTGCAAAAACATGTATTCTGTTGACTGTTTTCAGATTCCTATGGGATCATGTAGGAGTTATATAAGGGTCATAGCTAGCTTTATAGGCAAAACAGAAAATGCAAGTCCTAGGTGTTTGTCTGAGCTAATTTGGACTGCTCTGGGGTAATGCAATGAAGGGGCTTGTGTTCTGAAAGGGTGTTGGCCAATTCCTATTACATCTTAAGGGACTGCTTCTAATTCTACCATTATGCCCTTTTAAGACTTTACTGCATGGAGTTTCAAATTATCCTGTCTTAAATGGATTTCAGCCTGGAGTATTTGCTTTGCTTATGAATAGAGCTACCTAGATACTTGGCTTCTTTCAATAAACTCTTTATCTATTAAGTGATGACATCTGCTGTGGACTATTAAGAAAAGTGTGGGCTGCTTTCTGCCTCTAAAAAACATTTCTCCCTTTGGGGAAATATAATATTCTGCCTTTTTAATATTTCCCAAAATATTTCATTCTTCTGGGAGGGGGGTGAGTCAGAGGTAAGTTCCTACTGGTCAGACTGGTTCAGATGAGTAGGTAGTAACTTGGCCTACCACGCCCCCGAACCAGTTCCATCGGCGAGATAGGTCTTGTTTTTTGCTTCTGTGCATGCACAAAAGCTTTTTTTTTATTACTGTGCATGCCCATGCAGTGTGCATGTAGCACGCACATGCCTGAAGCGTGTCCCTAAGCAAACTGGCAGTAGAAGAAGCCAGAACCCACACCTGGGGTGGGTGCTAACTTTCTACATTGCTGCTTTCTTTTCTCTCATAAAAAATGATCCAGATTATTCTTTTGTACTGCTGACTGGCATGGTAGTGTTTGTAACAGAAAGGATTGAAAGGTACAATTGAAAAGTTTCAATAAAACTGTAACTGTTGTGACTGCATATCTATTAGTAAGAAGTTTTTGTATGTACTTGGCTTGATTGTTGTTATAAAGCTACATGTGAAGATGAGCAGAGTTGGAAGCAAGGCTGCTTAAAATAAAGCACAAATTTCTGTTAATAATGCTAAGAAAATTTTGCACCAAATTGCTCTTCCAGAAGTAATTGTTTCCTTGAAATGCATTGTCCTTAACTGTACTCATAAATGGACTAAAAGTAGCGTTCATATAAATTCAGGGCAGAGCAAATTACCTTATTCAAAAGAAAAATAATGCTGGTATTAAAAAAATGTTTTTCCTTTTCATAATAATATTATGAGAGATACGTCTTAGCTGTCTAGTCCTTTGTGACAGTGTTTAGACTATCTCCAATTTCACTGCTCTAACTCCAAGTAATTTTGCCTGCCCCTTCCAAGCATTTCTTCCATTAGTGCAGTCTAATGCTTCTCAGTTTCCTAGTTCTTGTCTTGAGTTCTGTTCTTTTTATTCACCATCTTTTCATGGTGGAGGTCTATTACCAAAGCAACAAGGAAGGAGAGGAGTCTTTATATCCACAAGAAACAAAAAATGATAGAAGAGGTTCCGAGAGACACCTCCCTAATTCCAGAGGTGGGTTGCTGCCAGTTTGGCCCGGTTCAGCCGAACCGGTAGTGGCCTGGAGCAGCTGAGAGCGAACCGGTTCAGTGGCTCTTTTGGCCTACTCACTATACCTGTTTCTATGGCAAAAGGCAAATTGCATACAAGCGTGCAGTCCCTGTGCGAGCCCCGGCAAACAGCTGGTTGTTGCAGGGCTGGTGGATTGCACACAGCACGAGTCAGGCACACGTGTGAACAGAACCCGCATGTGCACGATCAACAAACCAGTAGTGACGGTAAGTGCAACCCACCACTGCCTAATTCACAGGAATATAAGAAGTGGAAGATACAGCATAATCAGACTTCAAAATACTGTTTCTAGTCTTCATAAAAATAGTATTAGCTTTTCTGTGGAGTTGATTCCTGGTCCGGGCCATTTCATGGGAGGCTGACAGTTTTATGGCTTTTAATGGATCACCTCTGTTTATTTGAAGAGATATTGTTTCTTCTATGTAAATGTATAATTTGATGGTCCTCCATTAAGGGCCTCTAAGCGTTTCAGGTGCCCCCTTGTTCTTATTGGGTGCTCGTGGTAGCATCTGATTTGCCCAGATGTTTATTGACCTATATATGTATATGTGAATGTATTCCTATTCTTTTCTTAAGTTTACTATGTAAGTAAATTTAAACTTAATATGTATTTCCTAATACATATTAAATTTATTCCTGAAAGGACTCCTGAAAGTTCATACAGTCAATTTCTTCAATTAGTAACATCTGATATTAATATCTCAAAACAAACATTGAAGAATTTCTTCAGTTAGTAACATCTGATATTAATATCTCAAAACAAACATAGAAGAATATGTTACTAACAAGGGAACTAATTCATTTCACCTACCATCATAATTTGAGTTCATATTGTTAAGATGTAATTTTTTCAAAATCATGTTGACCAAGCGGTCATTATCAACATTTGTTTAATGACTTGAACAGAAAAGAAATTAGAATATTTTGTTAGTATGTTAGGTAATGCTCCCTGATTTATAATTTATTAATCATTATTATCATTATTAACAAGAAAGGACTGAATGCTGTCGGCCATGTTGTCTTTACACATTTTTTCAGAGAGAGAAAGCTACACTAGAGCAATTGGATGACCTAAATGTACAGTATAATAAATAAATCAACATAAAATTTATCTTTTTTATTACACTTTTAGGTCACTAATATTCACAGTTCTTGCTTAAAATATTCAATGCATAATAAAAGATTAGTAAAAATTAATAAAATACAGCATATTAAGGCCAAGTTCAAATTCTAATTAATGTTACATTAAAAAATGCAGAACCCAATAAAACCAATGGCATAACAAAGGATTTGAACTATTGATAATGATTTTAAAATATATAGGCCATTAAAAAATCATTTGGGACATTCCAATGAGAGTCATATTTCTATTTTGCTTTGTTTGTGTAGGCACTTGGAAAATATTCTCACATGATTATCTTCAAATCTCCACTTTATTTTGTTATCCAAGAATTGGTTTGAAATATAATATTCATTAATTATATGCCATCAAATCATTGTCAATTCTTAATGACCAGTTAAATGTTTTTCATATGTTGGAATCCATTTAGCATAGATTGCTTCTTGTAATATAAAAAGAATAAAGGATAAACTATTAGACCTGTGATGGTGAACTTATGGCACGCATGCCACAGCTGGCACACGGAGCCATATCTGCCAGCATGTGAGCGGTCAGCTCCAGCGTGCATGCGTGCATCGACCAGCTGATTTTTGGCCTTCCAGAGGACCAGAGGAGGCTGTTTTATCTTACCCCAGCCTTCAGGAAAGTCTCTGGAGCCTGGGGAGGGTGGAAAATGGCACTACTGGAAGTTTGGAAATGATCCATTTCCAGCTTCTGGAGAGTCTCTGGGGAGCCAGGGGAGGCCGTTCTTGCTCGGGCTCTGGTAGATCCATTGAGCCTGTTTTTCCTGAAGCCTGGGGAGGATGAAAATGGCCTCTCCCAGGCCCTCGGAGGAAATACCAAACTCAGCTTGGAGGCGAGCAGTGTTGGGGGCAGCGAGGGGGGGGGTTGTGCACGCATATGCACGTGAGAGTGTATTTTGCCATGACCCGTCAAAACCGCGGTCCACTAAAGCGCGCCCGATTAAAGTGCGTACCTGATGTCATCAGCAGCGCGACAAATACGACCGCGGAGAAAAAAGGGCGCTTTAAAAAGCGCTTTTAAAGCAAGCCGATTCACATAAAGGTAAGGGTTAGGGTTAGGGTTAAGTTAAGGGTTAGGGTTAGGGTTAGGGTTACGTTAAGCGTTAGGGTTAGGTTAAGGGTTAGCGTTAGGTTTAGTGTTAGGTTAAGGGTTAGGTATAGGGTTAGGTTTAGGGTTAGGTTAAGGGTTAGGCTTAGGGTTAGGTTTAGGGTTAGGTTTGGGGGGTTAGGTTTAGATTTACGTGTTAATTTTAAGTTTACCGCTCACAGCGTGCTGTTTTCGTCGCGCTGTGATGACGTCACGTACGCGCTTTCGTTGAGCGTGCGTTAGTCTACCGCGGTTTTGTGGTGGAACCGTATTTTGCATTATAGGTGCTGGCACACATGTGTGCTATCACACACACATGTGCTCACATTTTTGGCACCCAACAACAAAAAGGTTAATCATCGCTGTACTAGACCATAAGAAACTAAAATACATGTCACAAGACCTCATGATCATTTTATGGAATTAGATATGCACAGAATATCAGAATCACTGTAAATAATAGTGCCCTTACATCCCTATTTGGACAGCTATCTGTGATTTATAATATGCAATCTGTTGAAAAAGAATTAATACACACATTCTACAAAGCAATTCCTGTTCTAAAAACAAGCCTGAAAACATATTTAATTATAGGTATAGACATGTTTCTTGCCTGGCATTCATTAGCAACTACTCATGGAACTATTTTGATTAGAAAAAAGTTGCTTTTAATTGTCATATAGTTAGAACAAAGGCTGAGACTTATTGGCTGCTCAGGTAAACTGAATTTTCAACTTTTAACAAATCAAATTTAATATATCCTACTTTTCCCCATACAGATATTCCCCAGATATATGAATTTCTCTATAATAGAGTTGAGAAAATCTATTATTATTGAGGACTTCACAATTGGCAATAATTATAAAATATGATAGAGACAATAATTGTTTGTTTAAAAGAAAACTTGGGAGCCACTAAATTCACTGTGTTTAGAAATATAATTTAAGATATCAATAATGAAAATGAACCCCAGGAAGGACAGTTTATTACCTTTCTTTATCATTGGATGCATTATAATTGTTATTACTTTTAGGGAAACTTCTAAACATTAAACTTTTGGAGCGTGCTTTTCTTAACCAATTATTTGTGCCCTGGCTATGATGGAAGAAAACAGATCTTCCAAATATTTGAATAGAATAGAATTCCTTATTCTTTATTGGCCAAATGTGATTGGACACACAAGGAATTTGTCTTTGGTGCATATGCTCTCAGTGTACATAAAGAAAAATAAAATAGAACACATTAATCAAGAATCATAAAATTCAACACAGTGATAGTCATAGGTTACTAATAAACAATCAGATTATACTAAGAAACAAATAAAAATATACACTTTAAAGATACAAGCAACATGGTTATAGTCATAAGTGGGAATTAGGAGATATGTACTATGAAGGAAAAGAAGAATAATAGTTATACAGTCTTAGTAGGTAATATGACAGTGTTGTGGGAATTGTTTAGCAGAATGATGGCATTCTGGGAAAAACTGTAAAATAATATTAGGGGAAATAATATATTTCATGTAGCAGAAGAGTGTTATAATAGTCTTCCCCTCTTAGTTTTAGGATTTCAGTTCTTCCATAGGATCTGATTTCCTAAGCCCCTGATCGTCTGTAATATTTGGAAACTTATTGAAATTTATCTAAACGCTTCTTAATAAATAGTGTCCATGAATGAATGTATTACTCAGAATGGTTTCTGATTACAGACATTACTGTTGTGAACTTTTTGCTAGGTAACTTTGGGCCAATCACTCTCTCTTAGACCCAGGAAGAGGGCAATAGCAAATCATATCCAAAACAAATCTTGACTAGAAAACTGCAGGAATTAGTCCTGAATTTGCCTGAACTCAACACTTGAAAACACCAAAATGAATAATTAGTACATTCTAAAATACAGTTCAAGGGACGTGGTGGCTCAGTGGCTAAGACGCTGCAGCCATTCAGCATTTTGAATTCCTAGTGCTGCATAAAGGAGTGACCCGTTACTTGTCTTAGCTTGTGCCAACCAAGCAGTTTGAAAGCATGTAAAAATGCAAGTAGAAAAATAGGGATCACCTTTGGTGGGAAGGTAACAGTGTTTCCGTGCACCTTCGGTGTTTAGTCCTGCTGGCCACATGACCACGGAGACGTCTTTGAACAGCGCTGGCTCTTTGGCTTTGAAATGGAGATGAGCACCGCCCCCTAGAGTCAGGAACGCTTAGCACATATGTGCAAGGGGAACCTTTACCTTTAAAATACATGTCATTTCAAACATTTAAATATACTTCGAGTAAACAAAAATTATTCACCATGTTTCTGTCTGTCTGAAGATTCAATACTGTTCCTTCTTTTGCTATCTTTTTAGAGAAGAGGAAATATAAGACATAAATAGATCTTTCTTTTCTCATTTGTTAGCCTTTGCCATCTTTGCTGTCAGTGTAATTAAAGTCCCTCCTTGCTCTTACTTCAGATCTCCTTGATTTAGAAGCTGAGTGTGTCCCTGCCACAATTTCTGTTGAAAGAGATTGATTAATGTTGAGGGATCTTCTGAACAAATAGAAAGCTCCAAAGTGTTACTATTTTCCCAGAGTACAGAATTCTTTATGTCCACTAGCATTCCCTATGGGAGAGGTTTGCTGTTATGTCAGCATTTTTAAAGCCCACTCTCTTTTTATATGGATTGATGTTGCAGAACAAGTGTAAAGTGGCTTGTCTATAGTGTACACACACATACACACATACACACACACACGATTATAAGAATATGTTTTATAGCATCACATAATATCACATTCATGCCAATGTGGGAAAAGTACCATACTGTATCTGTTTCTTTTCAATGAGTGATATTTTGTGTTGTCAGCAACTAGACTCGAAGGTAAACCAGGAAATATGTAAGTCATTTAGAAGATATGCAGAGCCCATTTTTTGGGCAATTACAGTAATATACTTAACAGTTGTTGTCTGTCCTTTGGCTTGTTTGTGTTGATTACCTTGTTTCCTCCGATGAAATAAATGAAAATGCCATTAACATATTAAAACTCGGTGTTTATCTAGAAATAATGCTAAGTTATTAGTGAGCATATTCCCTAGTAAACTTGTTGATAGTGCATCCTTGATTGACTTAGTTGTTCCCACATTTGTAAATATGATAGCTTATTAGCAAGTCTTAAAAGGTTAGGTTAACTGTGGGGGAAGAAATAATGTTTTAGATTGGTGAGAAGGGATGGTGCAAAGTGAGGTTTTCAGATTCCTGTTGATTTTATTCTACCTATGGCCATATTGCATTCTATCTGTGCAAAGCAGACTACTCAGTAGTCTGAGTAAAACACATTTCTTCAAATAATTATATCAAATATGTCTTTTTCCATGTTCACATAACTTATTTGGAAGAAAACAAAAGAGAACTGGCTATGGCTGCAAAGTTTGAACAGCCTGCATGAACTTTGCAGGAGAAATGGTTCCTTTAATGTTTTAAAATAATGTTCTTAAATTCAGTTGCCTACTGCAAAACAAGCTTTTCAAATGCTTTTTAGAGCACCAGTATCCCATGAGATTTTTTTTTTTTAAAAAAAAAACGTTTTTGTAGAGTATAAGGAAGATGATCTTGATGGAGATAGGCAAGATCCATTACCCAAACAAGGGGAAAATATAGTTTACATACAAAAGAAGAGTCCATGTTAAAGAGCTGAGTCAGACACCTTTCTATTTGACAAGGGTATGAGAGGGCGAGGAGGCTCATTAAGATTCTGTCACTGTAGCCACTCTCATAAAAGTAGTCTTAGCCTTCCTGTGGAGTTGATTCCTGATCGGGTCTACCTGGTAGACCCAACAATTTCATCTCCCTCCCTCTCTCTCTCTGTCCCTCCCTCCCTCTCCCCTCTCTCTATTTTGCTTTGGTTAAGACACTGAGCTTGTTGATCAGAAAGGTTGGTGGTTCGAATCCCTAGTATAGGTCTGCTGCGTTAGCAGGGGGTTGGACTAGATGACCTCCAAGTCCCTTCCAACTCTGTTACTGTTTACTGCATGTGCACACTTTTGCTCTCGCTCTGTCTGAATGGCAAGCTATTTCATTCTTCCATTGATAATCTCGCCCCCCCCCCCCCACTGTTGTCTACAAAGTTCAAGCATAAAAATGTATGGCATATGGAAGCATAGAAGCATTTTTTTATTAAAAAAAGGTCATTTGTACTGTTACACTCTAAAAAGTAAACATAAATAAGTTTGGCAGTTTGAAATCCAGCAATTTTAGAACTGATTTTTTTAAACTAGTTTTTTCCCAGGGCTTTTTAAAAAACAAACAAAAGAACTCTAAAAAGGTAGCTCCCTTGACTTATGTCTTTAAACTGCAGAGAGAAACTAGCTACAGTACTCAAGGAAAGGGAGAAAAAAAAATCATAATTAAGAAAAAAAATCTGCTGCATGAAGCAAAGATCTTAACCATTGTACTATTTTATCGGTGCTGGTAGAAGGAGATAGAGAAACTATTAGAGTGCATGGTAATTGACTCTGTGAAATGAGAAATCCTTTCTCTCCAAAGTAGTGGGATGTTAAGGTTAGCCTGCAGCAAACTGAACCACTTCATTCCAAATAGACAGAAGCACTCAAGACAACATAAGATGGAAAAGTATACTTTGGAAGTGAAGCAGAGAATACCTGAGGTCACTTTGAAGGTGAGTGAGAGATTAATAGAGAGTGATCGCATCCAGTTCTGCTTCTAGAAACATTCGTACCTATTCTGGCAATGGTGTAACTAGACAGTGAAGATAAGCTTTTCAGTGTTTGCACTAATGAAATGGTGACTATCAGTCACTTTATTTATTTTCGAGAAATTTCTTAGCATTTTTAAAAACATTTTAAATTAAAATTAATATATAACAAATCTGTGATATATGTATTAACTCAATCTTCTTTTAATCTTATAACTATTGTCATTATAATGTAGCACCGTGCTGTCATATGAATAAGGAATTTCCTTTTTTGAAAGTGTTACTGGAATGAGGATAAAAAGCATAAAAAGATCTTGCAAGATTAGCAGAATATGGGTTTTTTCAATTAAAAAATGACATTTATTGAGATGTTGGAAACTTGGGTTCTCCATAGCAACAGCTACTCTCTGAAAGAAGTTCTTTCCGAGATCCAAATACCTTCATTTTGTTTTTGTACAGAAAGAGCCACAAAGAACCTGGCTCTTCAACCAAGCCTTTACTTCATTCCACCTGGTCTGTCACAATTACCATCTTTAATATTAATTTTATTATTGATTTTATTGTAATTTCTTCATTTGATTATTCTGAGCTCTTCCCCCCATCCATTACTCAGAGTCATTGGAAGTTGGGCAGGATACGTTTAATCAATTATTATTACTGTCATGCAACTGCAATCTATGATATCAGATTAAATATTTTAAAAATATTTTCAAATCAATACAAGTGTGTATATTTATTTTTTCACACTTTTTGAGGACTATTACATATAGTTTTTAAATATAGTTTTTAATTAAATTCATTTTTCAGTATTGAGAATGAATGGATAAGAATTGCATTGTTGAAGTTTTAGAACTAAATAAATTCGTATCTCTACCTAATAAACCTCTTAATCAAACAGACCAGTGTTTGTGAGGTTACATAACAATGTCAGAATGGCATAATACATTTTACTGTCAGAAAGGACTCTGTATCATGTCCCAGTATAAGAAATCAAGATACTATGTGTCCTCATCATATAAAGTTTACAGAATTAAACAATTCCTTTGGAGATGAATGAATTATTTTTGAAATGGAAGTTAATTCAAGCTATATGTTTTTTTTAGAAATATATTATAATATTTTTTGCTATTAATAGCCTAGGTTAAGCGGTTTCACATTGGTAACATTTATACATTCAGCCTTACATATTTCTTGATGGCTATATATTTGGAAAAACAGGCCTCTCTTTTCATTACTGCTAAAATGATAATAAAATTTAAGAGCTTGTAGAAAGTTTTAGTTCATTTGGTTCTTATTTCAAATAGTTTCCCCACTCAAATATCAGATCTCTGCAGACATACAATTGCTAACTTGGAAACATGCATTCTTGGTTTTGATTATGGCTACAAAAGACCTGCTATATTAGCTATTTATTTATGTTACGTGAAAGTATGTATATTGTGAATCTTTGGTGAAATTACAATATCAATGAGCTGGCCAAATAAACTTAGTTTTGAAAAGGTGCATAGATGGTAGCCAAGCAGTTTTTAATAGTGAGGTTTTAAAAAAACCCTACAAAATCAAAAATTAAGTAAGATAAAATTGGATTCTTAAGTATTGAGAGTACTCTATAAAAAGCTATGTAATTTAGGTTCTACTTAAGTAAAAGATGCAGTGTTGAGAATCACTTAATATTTGTGTGCGAGACTAATACATTCATTGAAGAAAATCTGCTTATCAGTTTCTATACAATCAGGTTTCTTGCTAAAGCAGCATTCTTGATTATAGGAAGAGTTGTGTGTACATTCAGCAGAATGTGTTATTGCTAGATAACATATATCTATTGATACTGTTACCTAACTATAGGTTAATATTCACCACAGGAAATCTAGGTAATAAGTAGAGCAAAACTCATGACAGAGAATAAAAGTACACAGACTAAATTTAATGTCTGAGTTATAATTATTTATATTCCTTTCTTGTTTCAACTTTTTAGAAAATGATAAATATCCATGTTTCCTAAGAAATTTTTTTGTAATATACTATAGATACGAAAGACTTTATAGAGTCTCTTAAGCAAAAACAAATCAAAATTAAAAAAATCATAGCAGGTAAAAAATAAATGTAATTTAGATAACCTCTTAAAATTCCACTCAGCCCAGTGTGTGTAGTGTGTCTAATTGTAGAAATGATGTTTATGTTGTTCCACATGATACAACAGAACTTTCTAAAAAAGATACTCAACAGATTTTTACAGACAAATGATATTTGCCAACAAATACAATCTGGAGCAAACATAAAAATTGATTTCCTCTTATCTCTTCAAACTTCTGCTCTTCCATTCTCTTCAAACTATTTGCAGTTGTAGCTTACCAAAAAAAATAATAACAACAAGAAAACCATGCTCACAAATAGCTTGAAGTATTAAAATTTTGCACTTTATGGTAAAATTGGGAACTCTTTTTCATATTAATGATAAAATTTAGATGTTCTTAATAACACATGCAGGTTTACAATTAAATAATTGAATAGGTCGATATTGCAAAAGAGGTACGCAGTGGCTCAGTGGCTAAGACACTGAGCTTGTTGATCAGAAAGGTCGGCATTTCAGCAGTTCGAATCCCTAGTGTCGTGTAATGAAGTGAGCTCCTGTTATTTGTCCCAGCTTCTGCCAACCTAGCAGTTCGAGCACGTAAAAATGCAAGTAGAAAAATAAGGGCCACCTTTGGAGGGAAGGTAAGAGCGTTCCAAGGGACTTCAGCGTTTACACATGACCACAGAGATGTCTTTGGACAACGCTGACTGTTCAGCTTTGAAACAGAGATGATCACTGCTCCTTGGAGTCGGAATGACTAGCACATATGTGCAAGAGCAACCTTTGCCTTTATTTAGAAAAAAATAACTATGAAAGGGCTAATTATGCTTTCAACCATAATAAATAAGAACAGAGGGACATTCAGACATCATAAATTTGTGCTACATTGCTTTTGAATTTGCTACATTCATTTGCATTGGTTATACAATTATTTATTTCCTGGTGACATAGGCATTGATTTCACCATATTCCTATCATTATCCATTAGTTTCACATGGTTTACTTTTAATAGCTGGCTTACCACTAGTTAGAAGGGTTTAGGAGGTATCAGAGTATCATTTTCACCTACCCAATTAGAAATAAGTATGCTATAGTGGTTGAAGTATTTAGATGTACAGAAGTAGTAATTTCAACACTAGAAACAATCTGTATGGGAAGCTGAAGTAGCCATAAATATATATATAATTTGGGGATGCATTCTTTGAAAGGGGAGTATATTGTGGAAAGCCCCCCCCCCCACTGGCCCTCCGGAGAATGAAATATTTTGGGGGATATTAAAAGAAGCAGAATATTATATTTCCTGAAAGGACAAATGGAGAAACATGCTCTTAAAGGCAGAAAACAGCCTGTTTTCCTGCTATAAGAAAACTCAAGGTGCCTCAAGCAGAACCCTGAAGTCTTTAGAGATGGATATTCTGTGCCTATTAAGAAATCAGGGCCAGCCTCTTCATAAACAAAATGCCTTCTGCCCAGTTCCTCCAGGCTGGAACTGATGGGATTTAGAATTTACATTTCCCCCATCCAAATTATAAGGACAGGACATGACTTTTAGGACATAACAGGATTAACCCACCACCATTGCAATAGTAAAAGGCACAAGTCTCACTACATTGCACAACCCCCTGGAGCATCTCAATCACCAAAACCCAGAATCCTATAAAAATCCTTCCACTCATTCAGCCATTTTGCCAGCCACCCTAAAAACATGCTGCTGTCACTGAAGTTTCTGCAAACCAAAAAACCAGAGACCTTCTTTCCAACCAGTCAGC
The DNA here is from genome assembly GCF_051295495.1 of Thamnophis sirtalis. NCBI lineage: Eukaryota > Metazoa > Chordata > Lepidosauria > Squamata > Natricidae > Thamnophis > Thamnophis sirtalis. Next base: position 75,040,714 of record NW_028261385.1, on the reverse strand, counting down.
CTCCATTTTATTTCCAGTGTCTTTCTCCCAGCTTGGAACCAGACTAGATTTTTCTTCCTACAATTTGTAGATAAATGCTAAATAAGGACACACATTGGCAGATAATGAGAGCCAATAATGAAATGCCATGAAGGTGGCATTTAATTTTGTTGTACAAGGTGCAATGAGTAAATCAATTTGCCTTTAATTTCTGCCACCATCCTGCCTTCGTGCAACTTCAGTTTATAGGCTACAAAGTATTGTCAGCTACCACTTCTCACATTCCTGCAGAAGAGAAATGCCTTGATCGGATGCTTCTTAATGTTGGCTGATGTGACAGTTGGGGTGGGGCCGAGCAACTTGTTTTCTTGCATAAAGATGAAAGTACTGCTGCTGTTGCTGCTGCTGCTGCTGCAGATCAAGGATAGGTAGGTTCTGAGATCAGATCTCAGGTGCCTTTTATAACAGGGAGGAGGGACCAGATATGTGGTTGCCAGTGGGGAAAGGTAAATTATTATTTTTTTAATAAAAAGTTCTGTTCCCTTTAGCTTGCTTTTATTTTACTTCTTTCTTTCCCACCACAATCCAAAGACCCTCAGTGGCTTTACATATACAGTATAAAAGCCATAAAAACCATAAAATAATACTACTCAAACATAAAATTATGAGCAATAAGCGTTGCAACTAAAGATGCCATGATAAACCAGGAGAAGGCTGTTGGAAAGGACTTCAGCTTTAAAAGCTTCTGAATCAAAACATGTCATGGAAAAGGTGTACATTCTTGCTTAGTCCCTTCCTCTGGACCTTCCAAAAATGTGGCATCAGTAGCATTATGAGGCCGGTGCTGGCTGGAGTAGTCCATCAGGTTTTTTTTTTTTCTTAATCTGTGCTCCATAACATTGAATGAGATACTTAACCCTTCGAAGATTTTAAAGAAAGACAATTAAAATGTTTCATGTAAAAAAAAAACATGGTCCATAATGTTGTTCGTTTTAAACAAAGATATATTTTCAGAAAAGTTAATATCAATAAGAAAGGAATTTCTGAAATTATATAATTACTGCTCAATATAACATTAGTAAAAGATAAATATATCAAGCAAAGTACATTATGTTGTTTTTATTATATGAAAAAGATGTATACATTTTTAAGCTTAGTGCCCAAATTTTCACCATGTTAATAGTTATAATTACTTAAAAAGAGGAAAAAACCTGCTAAAAATAACAGACAAATATTTAAATTAGAAATTAAATACTCAGGTCCATACACTATTCTTTTAGTAATGCTGTGTTTTCTTAAACCCAATAGAAATAATATAAACATACTTGCTTCCCTGATAATGTTATTTTTAAAATACCAGAATTTCTGGAAAATAAGAAAGATAATGATATTTATAGCTGTTGTCGGATTAAATATATTTGATGTGTTTATACATTTTACTTCACAGTTTTAATGTCACATGTACTTTGTTTTAGTTTTTTAGTGTTCAACATTCAATTATTATGCACTGCTTTTGAAAAAGACTACACATTTTATTTTTTCAACTCAAAGGGAAGTAAAAATAAACTATGTTTTAGCACATTGCCATATTTCTGGAAGTCTGTCAAATTGCTTCTTGGTATTTGGAGAAGATAATAATGCCTCAAAATCATTTTCTAGCCAGAGTGAGGTTTCTACCTCTCTTACCAGGTGGGAAATTTGTCAGACACCCCAATTTACAGAAAAATATACAGAAAGCTACATTTATACCATACAATCTATGTGATGTTATTCCTTGCAGAATAAACAATTTTGAGATTATTTATCACAATGCATTAATTAAATTGACAAATCTCAAAATTTGCTGCTAAGCCTGGGAAGATTGAGAAGAAATAGAGCAAAATCAATGAGAAACTTAAAAAAAGCTAAAACCCAAGCAATTGAGAAGTTAATTGCAGCTTGAACTGCTCAAGACATAAGAATAACTGAACAACAGTTGTTGTGCCAGGGCAGTTTTGGATCACATCCAGGTCAAGAAACCAGATTTTGTTTGTTTGCTTGCCTGTTGGTTTAGAATGTCTTATTTATAATATAAAGAGACTTCACTACAAGCTATCAACAAACACTCTTTGGACCTATTCCAAATACACTGCTCAGTTTGTTGAAAAAGCCAATTGAGAATCACTTAGTTTCTGGTCTTCACAATCTTCTGATCCTATTGTCAGTGTAGGTGAATTCCGTCCAAAGTAAAATATTACAAGCAATAATTTGAAATATGTTTTTTCTTTTTAAATTGGTGCAGTAGTGCAGAGAATTCCACCATCTTTATCTCAGGACCAGACAGCAAGGAATAAAGGTTCTCCCCCCCCCTCTATATCCTCTAATACTTGGCTTATCCTTGGAAACTGTCATCACAAAATTTTATGATCCTTAAAAGATTGTTAATTATCTCTAACAACAGATGGCTACCTCTCCAGATGCACAAGTTCCACACCAGTCTATTCAAAATTGATTTTTTTGATTTGTAAGGTCAATGGACCTCTCAGTTATATAGAACTATTCTTTCCATTTATCTCCCAGGTTTTTTTTTCCTCTTCTATTTCCAGAAGGAGGGAAAGTGAAAGGGGGGGGGGTAATTTGAGTTTAGGTAATTGACATATTTTCACAAAGATTCCTGATTTTAAAGGATTTTTTAAAAGATTTTTTAAAGAATGTTTTGGTTGTTTTTTCAGTGCTGTGTGCGTTCAATTGTAGAAGTTCAGATTTTGTGTCTGTTAATAGAGTTGCATATGATATTTTTGTAGCTAGATTTTAATTCATTTTTAGTCCTTTTTAGTTTTAGTTTATTACATGTTTTTATTAAGGTAAGCGATAAAAGATTGAGTTTTATTTCTATTAAAAAACATTGGGGTTTCTAATTTGTAACTGTGCTCTGGTCCCATTATTATTTCAATAATACATGGGGGGATTTGAAAATGACAACTAAGTGTCACAGAATGTTAATGACAATATGTATGTTAAAATATTTCCTATATACATTATTTGGTCCAAATGCCTTTCCAGTGTTTAAAACTACAGCAGTAGAAACTCCAAAGTATTGACAGTGTGACGGACCTTTACTGAAACCACAATTTATTGTTGCCAAAAAAATAATTAAAGGGCATAGTAAACATGGACACTTTTTTTTTAAAAAAATGAAGAATTCATTGTATTCTTTTTCTCAACCAGTGGTTTTAGGTGTTAAAGAACTCGTGTTTCTTATTACTTAAAACTGCACAATTCTCAAGGGATTCCATTGAACCTCTCATAAAATATTTTAAAAATATTTTGTCTCATCTTTTTTATACTGCAAACATAGTAAATGTGTAGGAACCTGAGTTCTTGTATAATCACTAGGGTGAACAAGATTTAAAGAAGGAGATGGAAGCATTGCTTTAATTTTCAAGTAGCTTTAGTTTCCTAGTTTAGGAATTGGTGAAAATAAATAATCATTCCCAATTATGGTTTATTGCTACATGCAAATGTGGTTATTGTCCTCCCATTTTGCATTTTAAATATTTAGATAGCTGGTTACCTTAATGTTTGAAAGTCAATGTTCTAAAGTTTGGAAATTATTTTCTGTATGGTAATAATAATAATAATACTATTTTAAACTTAAGTAGAAAATAATTACTTATTCATTTGTTTATTTCACAATTCCCCCCAAAAAACGTAAGATGATTGAGGTAAAGAATTATTTTAAATAAATAAAATAGCACACACTTTGATTTTCCCCACAACTAGTTATAATCTAGGGACTCAATGGCTCAGTGGCTAAGACGCTGAGCTTGTCAATCAGAAAGGTCAGTGGTTTGAATCCCTAGTGCCATGTAATGGAGTGAGCTCCCATTACTTTTCCCAGCTTCTGCCAACCTAATAATTCGAAAGCATGTATATGCAAGTAGAAAAATAGGGACCTTGGTGGGAAGGTAACAGCGTTCCTTGTGCCTTTGGCATTTAGTCATACCAGCCACATGACCACGGAGATGTCTTCAGACAGCACAGGCTCTTCAGCTTTGAAATTGAGATGAGCACTGCCCCCTAGAGTCAGGACTTCCACATATGTCCAAGGGGAACCTTAACCTTTACCTTAGTTCTAATCTAATAAATAAATAAATAAATAAATAAATAAATAAATAAATAAATAAATAAATAAATAAATAAATAAATAAAGTTCCACAGAAATTTAAGTGATTTACTAAACTGATGTATTGTGTAATTATGAATTAAAATGAATTAATGAAATTAATGAAAATGAAAAATCAATTAAAAGTTAATTATGGAAATAAATAGGAAAATGATTTTATACAATCATGTGAAAATAACTAAGAGAAGATTTGGGAGTTGGATAATATGTTGAATATTTAGAGACTTATTATTTGCACAATACTCAGAAGTCTTCTTCACTTATTATAGTTTGAAAATATTATAGCAGCATAAAATACAATGCTGTTATTCAGTGAATGACTCTATCAATGGCAGTATGTATAATCTTTTTAGCAGTCTTTGGAACTATTAATCTAAGCTTTGTAAAGCAAAGTGATGCATAAATCTCCTGAAGAATGAAATATAGCTCACTTCAATTTGTGTCTGGACAACCAGTGAACTTCACACATTATTAAACATGCATTCTTAACTCTTCTGCTGCCAACCTCGTGTCATAGTTGAAGTGTTGAGACTCAGTGTCATAAATTCTAATCTTAATTTATATTAACATAAGAATCTCGAATAGTTTTCTTTTTTTAAGGGAGTCAAATTGATTTTTGTTATCTTTTATATAGTAAGAAAAAAATAAATAAAAGTTCTTCCATCCATCTCAGCGACCACATGATACATATTAGCCATCACCTCAGCAGCTGATAGACTTCCTTCAATAGCCCAACTTCTTTTAAAATTAATAGCCTGGTGCAGCAGAACAAGTGCCCAGGAATGGAAATATTTATAGTTTTTTCTCCTAACTTCTGACCCTTGAAATTAAAAGCACTTTCTCCACCCACTCACATTCAGTTAACCCTCAGGAAAAATGTCTGCTAGTTCATAGGAGAAATTGTTTTGAAAGGCTTTGGGACATTGCAGCTGTCTTCAGTGATAGGGCACATTGCCCAGCAGGTTCTGTGTGCAGTTTATTGAATACAGGTTCTGTGGAAATACAGTTTGAAGGAAGCTATACAGGAACAAGCCTAATTAGAATAAACATTCCAATAGCAATGTGTTTTTTTCAGTCTTGGTTTTATAATATACTTCCCTTTGTATCTGACAATGTACTTTTAATCTGGTTTTTTATAAATTATTTCTCTGAATATTGGGCAAATATATAGCAGATAGTACTCTCATAGATACTTTGAATCCATATCAGCTTTTTAAATGCTACCACATTTTATGTTTGCTATTTTGTACATAGTGGTTCGATATGAAATTATTATTTGAAATAGCGAGGTATGTTTTGGAGGCCATGAAATGGGATGAATTGAAATTCCTAAATATGTTTTGAACAGATATACCTTTCTCTTAATTTAGGGTTAGGTTAAATTAAGAGCTGTTACTAGTACAGCTTCCAGTTGTAAATCTAGAGCTTTGAATTTTCTATCTGCATTTTTCCCACTACGTATGTAAGAGAAGAATTCTCTTTATATGTAGACTTCATTTAACTTGCTCAAGTCAGTCATTATATTGACAAATATATTTCAATCTTAAAAAGGAGATGGTTTGCCCCTTTCTCAAGAAGCTATTGCTAGACTCAACTGCACTAGATAATTTTCATTCAATATCCAGTTGACTTGTTCAGTATTCAATTGTGTTGTAGCATTTTCAGAGAATTCAGAACAAATTAGAATAGTTGGTCCTCTTTCAATCAGGTTTCAGACCAGACTTCAAGTTTCAGACCAGACTTGAGAAAGTCTATTTGACTTTCAGCTTTTAATACCACCTACAATGGAATCCTTCGGAGCCATTTCAGGGGTGGAGTGATTACACTAGATTATGCTGGCTTCCTTCCTTCCTCCAGGGCCAGTTCCTGGAGGTGTTGATCAGGAAGAAAATGTCCTAACCTTACCCTGTACTTTATGAGATTCTGCAGGGTTCAGTACTTTCTCCGTTTCACATCTCTGTGGGGCAAGGTCATTCATCTTCTTGAAGTCAGATACCATAAATATGCTAATGATGCTCCTTTGTATATCTTTGCTGCTGATGTATTAAGGATGCTGTCCCTGCCTTGACTTGGTGCCCTGAGGATATGGAGCTTTAGATGGAGGACAACTTTCACTCAACCTATGCAATTTCATGTTTAAACTCTCTCTCTCCCTCTTCCTCTTCTCCTCCCTCTTTCTCACAGAGAGAGGGGGTGCTAGGTAATGATAGCAATTCACTAAATAGCTAAATAGATAAACAACAAAGAAACAAACGAGCAAGATGTCTTAGAAATAAAGCTGGCCTAAGTAATTTTGCTTGCAGTAGGAAATGTAGAAAAGAAGTCAAAATACAATCCAGTAATCAGGAAGGCAAGCCAGGATTGTCAACTGGTCCCAAGGTCAGAGTTTCTGGGTTTCTCGGAAAGGCAGAATACACAGGAATAATATGCCAGACTTGGGAAATCAGAACTTTGTTTGCAACTGATAATTTTAGGTCAGGGCTACTTTTTAAGTTACATTGCAGCCAGCTATCTTTATTTAAGACAATCATTCTCTTGCTTGGCAAGGAGTTTCACTGAGCATCTTTGCTTTGCTCTCTGCTTCATTTGTTGAATCTGAAGTCTTGAAGGCTGTATGTCATTAACTAATGGGCCTGTTTTTATGGGGCCTATATTTGGTCAGATAATTCCTGGCTTGGTGTCTCTTAATGTTTCCTTCATTTAGCTGAAGATAGCTTCTTCGGACTCAGAGTTGTCTGAGTCTTGGCCATGACACATTCTTGACAAGATTTAGTAGTTTGGGGTTTTTGCAGCCTTTGGGATCCAGGAACTTATCGTCTTTAATGCTGGATGGTATGGAACTCACCCAAACAGACTCTGTAATGTGGGATGGGTTGTGTGTGTTTCTTCCTGGCCTCATAACTCCTGCTCAATAAGCCCATGGCAGTCATAGCTGGGATGATCTTTGCACAACTTTAGGTTGTACACTACTTGTGCCATTCCTAGATCAGGAAGCCTTACCCTCAGTCACTCACACCCTAATTTTCTCCTGTATGGATTACTGTAATATGCTTTGCATGGGGCAGGCCTTGAAGAACATGTGGAAACTTAAACTAATATGAAATATAGCAGTTATATGTGCATATTATACTTGTTACATTGGTTGCCATTTTGTTTCTGGGTTCAGTTCAAAGTGCTGGTAACGACTATAAAGGCCTAGATGGCATAGTGTTGGGTAATTTGAGAAACTGCTTTGCTTGGTTATATCTGCTCTTCTCATCTGATCCAGCATGTTGCATAACTGTTTTAAGTCATTGTACATTCTGCATATCTAACAAAGCAATCAAAGACCACATGCAATCATTTTCCATCTATAACATGCTACATGAAATTGTTTCCAAAGATGGGGCCATACTTTTCAATAATAAGATCCTAAAATATTAAGGTTGCATTCAATGAAAATTTATTTTTATATTGAAAAATTGGATGCAATTGATTGTTCACTTGGTAGTGAGAAATAAAACCCCAGCTATATGTCACAAGTTGTTAGCTCCGGTGAGCTCAGAAGCCCGGAGTTGCCATTGGGGCAGGGGAACTGGGCCAGCTGCCAAGACTCGTGCTTACCAGATAGAGATCTCCATCCTCCACAAGCAGTCTGGCTGAGAACTCTACAAAGCTCTTCATGACTGACTGCCGGGAGGTTTCCATTGAGAACATTCCAGAACAGATAACTGACGGAGAACAATCCATGATTGATTGGTGGATGGTTTTCACTCTGGGTCACAATGTGATGGCTGTGCATGGGGGGGGGGAGCCTAATTACCAAATAACTTTAAAAGGTGGTAGGGAGTACCGGATGTCAGCTCTGACAATTTATTCATTGCCTTAGTGCTTTGTAGGTCAGTTCGTGCCGTGGCATAGGAAGATAAACTGCATTTTCAAACCATCTTTGTGTTTGGCTGTTTTCATTAAGTCTTCGGAATCTGACACAAGTTTGAATTCAGTAGTTTTATGAACAAGACCATCAATAGTTTCCATTTTTTTTTAAAAAGGAGATTGAAGCTAGAACTTTTTCACTTGCCTTTCATGCACTAATAATTAAAAGATGGAAAATCAAAACAAAATCCCTAACTGGAAAATACATACAGTCTTTATAATTACCTATTTCAAAGCAGTAATTGAGCATTTCATTATAAAGATGGTAATCAATCTGGAACAATACTCCAGGGAAAGCACAGACTTCAAGACTCTTATCCATTGTAATAGATGGTGTGGTTGTCACTTTCTTGGATTAGCATTAGATACTTCCAAGCATTTCTTCTGTGAAAAATGAAAATCTCTTAAACGGCGCTACAGTCTTCCATGCAATTTTTTTCCATATCATTTTACACAGTATATAATTTTTTTTTAAGGTAAAGAAATTTACCTTAAAAAAGATATTAACAACTTTTACAATTAAAGATACTTTTGAAAATGACTTCATTCAGCTTCCCCACCGTATTTTCTTACAATGGCAACAACAGTAAAGATAGCAAAGAGAAAATAAACTTTAGATTGCATTGTCATAAATAATCTGGGAACAAACGTATTAAACTCTAAGGGACTTACTTCCAAGTTCAAAATGATAATGATTGTACTATAAGTGGTTTGAAATTTTGAGGTTAATATAAGTAACTTGAAAACTGATACTGTTTGTGAAGATTGTAAAATATTCTATATTAAACTATAGTAGGTACGTATTTAAGGAATATTAATTTATTGTTAGTATGAGATATGAATTGTATGTTGTCAGGAGGTATTAATTTATTAATAAAAATTTAAAACATCTGCCCAATATCTTGCTCATTCATTGTATATAGAAAGTCGATTTTCTACTTTGGACAAAAAACAAAAGAAATGCAACCAAAAGTCTTCCTGTCATATAGCTCAAAACTTGCATGATATGGTTTGTTTTGGTTCTCTTAATCTTCGTATGCTGCTCAGAGTCACTTGTGTGAGAATGACGGCTGTGTAAACAATACAATATAACATAATAATTATAATAAAATAATTATTCGGCTCAAACAGTTTGACTTTCTATATTTTGACATGCGTACCATACTGGTAGATATTACATAGGGCCTTTGTTATCATAGATAGTTATCATAAACGTTCTGAATGGACTGTTAAAACAATAATATGAGGCATCGTTCTTGCTTATGATATTTATATGTCATAATATCTCTTTTTTCATTGTTTTTTGTCTGAGTTGAACACTAATTCTGAATTATGGAGATAGCTTCTATCATGGGTAAGCTAATATCTCTAATAATAAAGCACTTAAACACATCATTGTAATAGCTGAAAAGGGAAAGAAAGCAATTATTATAATTGACATATTTTTCAATTATTCTACTTTTGCCATTGATTAAAAAGTATATATATTGAATTTTCTTTCATCCCATTCTACATAGTTGACAAAATGTCTAATGTTGCCTTAATCTTCTCTTCAAAATTTCACACCATTATTACAATGCAACTACAATCATATGATGACTCAGTTAGTATTGATTTGAAAATTAGCCATGCCCTTTCTCAACTATTCTCTTTCCAGCTCATAAACAATTTTATTTTTTTATTTTATTTAATCATTGCCACAGGAAATTTTTATAATAATTAGTGATCAAATGTTTAGACATAATCTGGATTTAGAAATACTACTAAATCAAGTCACCGCCGGGATGTGTACTCCCTTTTCAATTTTCTTTCTTTATAGTTTCAAAGCAATCACCATTTTCTGCAACTCTTGTAAAGTAATTACACCCTAATTTGAATCTTTACTTTTAACTGTGATTAATTAAAGTAGTACTAGAAACACGCCTACCCATAAGGTAATTCTCAAAGTATTTTTGTTTTTGTAATGGTTAAATTTTACCATAGTTTGTTAGTATTGCAAATGTAGGCAATATAAGAAACAATTATTCAGAATCATAATTCAATAAAGTGAATTATTTTATTAACTTTTTAACTGATTTCCATGCCTTTCATGCATATACATACATCATACATACATACATACATACATACATACATACATACATCATACATACACACACACACACACACACACACACACACACACAAACCTTTTGTTTTTTAAAAAGCAGCAGCTTTAGGGGAACACAATGGAAAAGTAAAAGGAAATTATTTAAATAAGTCCTCTACTGCTTTCATCCTCTAGAGAAATGAACATTAGGAAATAACAGCCATTTTTGGAGTACGGTGTGTGTTGTGTGTACATGCACTGAACGAACTAGATCATTGTTGATTATGGAATAAAAGTGGCATCGGCTGATTCCTTTTTCCATTGTTCCTTTGTTGGCAGATTCTAAAGAGAAGGTTATATATGACATATTTGATATATGAGAAGTAAAAGAAGATACACAAACCTTTCTTCTCTTTTTTATTACTTAACTTACGATGAAGTCTATAGATTCCCATCTTCCCTCAGAGATATCAGCACATTTTTCCAAGCTAAGCAAAAGCTTTAGGAGATCATAAAGATCTACTTAAATAAAAACCTGAATTCTTCCCTGGTTTTCCTAATTTCAGTACATCCATGCATACCCCCTATTCTCCAAAGACTACCACTCCCTTTGTTCACTTATCAATTAATGGAAATAGGTAGAATACTTTTTATGTCGTCATCGTCGTCGTCCCCTCCTCCTCCCCCCCTTTCTTCTTTTTGTACAACATATGATAACTGCACTATTTGAGTGACTATTATATAGACCAGAATAATTCATGGTCAAGTCATGATAAAGAAACCAAAGGCTAGAAATTATAAATGCTTTAGAACAGATCATTTTATAACTAACTAGACTTAATCTTAATGATCATGATATGGTATACCATGTAAATCATGATGGTAATGTTGTTACATTTTGCATACATGGAATTTAGGAATTGCCAGCAGGGCTACCAAAGCCATATTGAACTTCAGAAGGAGAAAGTTTTCCAATATTGTATGAAAAATGAAAAGGATATTAAAAGCAAAAGTCAAAGGGGACAAATATTTTCCTAGTACCAATAGGAATTTATTGAACCCAATGAACAATGCATTCTACATATAAGTCAACCAAATCAAGGAAGAAGCCATCATGACTTTTTGATAGGATCCAAGAAGTTGGAAAGAAGCAGGAGTATGAACTCTTGACAGAAAAACGATAACTAAGGAACATATCTGTGTGTGTGTGTGTGTGTGTGTGTGTGTGTGTGTGTGTGTGTGTGTTCGCTTTATATTTATAAATAACATGGGGTTGATATTGTTTATCATGGTACATGGTAACGTGGAAAAACATTGCCAACAACTGTGTGTGTGTGTGTGTGCGCGCGCATGCGCCCGCATGTGTAAAATTTATATATACTACCCACTCTAGCTAATCCTGGGTGGTTCCCAAATATTATGAAGTGAAATTTCTCAAGGATCTGAATTCTTTCCCCAGCATATAATGAACCTGTGGAATTGACTACTACAATATGTGACTGGTGCCTTAAAAGCTGTTTTGATAAAGTCATGGTAGATATATTTATCAAGGACTATTAGTCTGGAATATTTTAATGCCACTGTTACGTTGATTGTAGCATGCCTCCAGACTTCAGATGCAAGTGAAGAACTGTGGGAAAGTAGAGGTCTCTATTTCAGTTTCAAGTGTCAGAAACAAAATGCTAAATGAAGATCTATTTTGGTTTGATTTACCAGGACCCATTGGTGTTTAAGAATGGCAGTGGCATTCATCCCTCATTAGATTGCTTGTCAAAATATGCAGACTTATAAGTATGTGCAAATAATTACTCTAATTATAAGAATGTCAACTGACATGAATAATTAAAGAAACTTAAATACTAGTCTTCGGTGATAATGGTACAACTTAATAATTGGTTTTTTTTATTTTATTCACAAAGTTAAAATACAAACTAAAAAAAAAAGAACAAAGCTAAAACTAAACAAGACAAAAATGTGCACTAAAACAAACATGTGTATTGTTTGTTCCCCTAGTTGAACAGAAATTGTTTAGTTTGTTTAAAAAGTGAATGTTGGTATGAGTTAACTATGCTATAATTATTATGGGAGAGTGCACAATAGACCCTTTTACAACATGCACTTTTTGGGATACAGCTTTTGTACCTTTATTAAAATCTGGTAGGGTATTTTTGTCCCCAATCTGTGGTATGAGAGTAAGCTGGCTATGGCAAATGTTATCTTATAAAGGTTTACCTTTCTTTTTCAGTGCTTCAAGCAGATGTGAGATGTGCTATTCTGTTATTAGTATATTATTACTTGGCCAAATGCATTTTTCCTTCTACATCTTCCTTGAATATTCCTCATGTTCTGATGAGATTATTTAAGAAATTCCATCATCTTTTCAGTTTTGCCTATAGTGAATAATGTGTGAAAATCTAATACTTTTATGTCTTTGCATTTTGCTTTTCTATTTAGATGACTAGCAACCAAAACTTTTTTAAAGTTCAGTTATACCACCAATATTTTGTGCTATTATTGTAGTTACTGTACAATTACTTCAGCTGTAGTGCCAAAACATGAGTAATGTTATTGCTCTGGCTTTAGAACTGTCAGCTTTCTGTTTGGCTCTTTTAGATCTTCAACATTCATGCTACAGGTATTCCACACTTAACAACTGCCCTGTTTAGCAACCTTTGAAAGTTATGATGGTGCTGAAGTAACTTGGCAACCATCCTTGCATTTACACCTTTCGCAGAGTCCATGTTATGAAGTAATCAAGATCTGGGCATTTTACAACCAGTGGCTGGCACAGTGTCTGACAGTTACATGATCACCATCCATTGACAACTTTTAAAAAGTAGAATCAATGATGATGCTAGCAATAACATCACAAGTTGTGGTCATGTGATACTTCTCTTATTGATTCTGGTGATTCCCTTAATGACTGCAGCAGAAGGAACATTGTAAATCTGTTGTGGTCATGGAATGTCCTGCTTAACAACTGTGCTGCTTAGAGATGCAGTTGCTGGTTCCAATTGTGGTTGTTAAGTGAGAATTACTCTAATTTAGTCTAAGCTCCATGATTGATTTATTCATGTGATTTATAGGCCAACCAACCTATTTGGGTGCTTACAATTAAAAAATGAAAAAGATAAATAAAAAAGTGATCCTGAGTAGCCCAAAGAGAAACATACAAACTAAAATCATCCATTCAACTGGAATGCAATTGTCACCCTTCTCTATTGGGAGAATGGCCATGTTTTTAATAGTTTATTTATTTATTGTTAAATTTATACACTGCCTATCTCACTGCCTGGGGTGACTCTCACAATAGAATAAAAACATAGGTATAAAAACATTATAAATATTAAAATTAAGATTAGCAACAGTTAAATAAAAAGTTAAAACCAAGAGGATGGATGGTATTGGGTAATTTTCAATACCCACCTCAATCAACCACCTCCATCGTAGCACACACTCTGAGGCCCCAAGCCAGCCAGGAGGAACTCAAATATCATTTCAAGAAGCAACTATCATGATCCTTTTTTATATATTTTGTTTTGATCCTATGAATTATGCTTCTACCTTCTGCTGTTGTTTAATGAAGTTGAAATTTAAACCAGAGTAGTACTATTTACACATAGAGATTAACATATCTTTGTTATAATTAAACATTTCCAGCAATCAAGCTGCCCTGCAGTTTAGTCTGCTCTCTAGGACATCTTACCACCATAGAGTTTTATAACATGTTCTCTCAAAATCCCTTGACCAGTTCTCAGGGGAAAACAGAAGAAACTAAAATCAAAATTTCCTCTTGTTTACATGAAAAAAGTTAGATTGATGTCACTATTAACAAATTTAGATTTGAAATTTACCAGTGAAAAATACATGAGGCAGTTTAACATAGATAATTTGTATACTTTTACTTTGCTTTCATCTATTTTATGTTTTGATGACATTAATCTAAATATGCATTACTTCAGAAAACAGAATTTTTGTTTTCTGTGAAAGATACATTTTTTGAAATGATATGTCTAGTCTGGCTTATCACTTTACATTCCAATATTCATATCCTAAATATGAGTCATATTTGGCACGCCAGGAAATTCTGAGGGTTTTTTCTTAACATGTTTTTATTTATGGCAGTAAATTTAATATATTAATTTGGTGATCTTAACATGTTTTTATTTATGGCAGTAAATTTAATATATTAATTTGGTGAACTGCGCACAGGAAATTAATAGAACTTATTTACTGGAAAACTGACTCCTCCTTTTACTGTATGTTTGTGATAGAAATTGTATATATATCTGCATCTAGATTTGCCTTTGAAGATTTTCAGAAAAGAGAACACATTGTTAAACTTTAATAGTATACATTTATTTTTAAATAGATAAACCAAAACCAATCTTTTTTTCTGTTTTCAGTAACCTAGATTTGTCAAAAAGGCAACAATTGAAAAGAATGTTTAAAAACTCTATAAATAAACATCCCTTATTTTTTCCCCTACAAAATAAAAATGCAAACTAGGACTCAATATATTGGTTAGGCAATGGCATTGTTCACATTTCACAAATGTAAAATAAATTTTATATATGCTCGTATCTCTGAAAATAATTAGACTGTATTTGTGGGGGAATGTATTCTTTAGTGGGCATCATTCGGCTGAATAAAAGGCATCATTCCATGCAACTTCCAAAACATGTTTTGCAATATATATATTTTTTTTGTAAAAACATCTTCACTCCTGGTTTCTCTGAAATACAGAAGCATTGCCCATCAAACTTTAACATGAAGAATGGTATATTTTATATAAAATTCTACATTTTGAATGTTACTTCTGCCATCCCCACAAATTTTGTATTATTCTAGGAGGTTAGAAAAGGTCAAAAATTATTCTAAAATGCTTTGGTCAAAAATAACTTCTTATTAGCAGCGAATAAAACATGCCCTCTGCACTGAAAGGTGAAGATTTTTGAAGGTAGAGATTTTAATTTAAGAGCAAGTATAGTTTAAAAAATGCCTGCATCCTATTCACCACTTTTTAGCAGTATTATTTCTTTCTTCAATGAGCTAGGGTTGGGCTGGGGTTAAAGCACATTGTAGGTCAAGGCTGAACCAGAGTTTATGTGAAACAATTTGACAGCATTTGCCCCTATAGCAGCTAATCCCTGTTACTAGCCCCGTCATTCGCATGACTTCACTAACAGTATTTTTAAAAACCATTTATCTATTCCAGACACATGTATTTTCACAGCCTAAAATACTAAAAGCTTGCTGTAGATATACAAACAATGAAAGAGGGTTTTTTCCCTCCCCCTAAGAGGCTAAGGGTCACTGAGGGAACATATTAGTATGTTTTCTACTTAGTTAAACTTATAGCACTCTGAAAGCGTTCAGAGAAAGGACATCACGTCACAAAGGATTCAAGGTTTTATGATGTGAACAATAATGCCACTAGGGGTATAGTACCAAAGACTTTGCTACTGTTAATGGTTTATGTCTGCATGGCGACTGAGCATAATACAGTATTTATATAGGTGCAAAATTCCTGGTCTTTATTTTTAGCCTTTTACTGTGTATAACATTTGGCCACATAAGCTTTGTATCTATAGCCTTTCAGAATATACTGAGAAGCAGAATTTGTTAATTTTTTTCTATTAAACACAAGAAGCAGACAGAGGTAAAGATAGACAACCTAATGAAGAAGGTGGGATAAGGGGACTTTGAAAACATATGTGTGTGTGTATATGTGCACACGTGAGTGCTAATATATGTATGTATGTAAATAACAAAAAGCATTTCCCATGTATTTATGTCACTTATCAGTGTTAATTTTCATGTGATGCTTCATTATTTCAGACAGAAGATAGATAGATAGATAGATAGATAGATAGATGGATGGATGGATGGATGGATGGATGGATGGATGGATGGATGGATGGATGGATGGAATTAACCAGGAAAGGATATGTACCTCCTCTTCCCTCTTTCACACTCTAAAAACATAGAATATTAAAATCTGCCACCGTCACATACATGGAAAATTGGAAAAATGTTTTAATAATTTATTTCAGAATGTGAGATTATACACTGTCCTCCCTCCCACAAATTCCAAGTATAAGCTAAATACATTCAGCTGAAAACAAGAAACTGAAATCTGTCTCATAGGTAGGGAGAATTTATTTTATATTGTGTCCCTTTCATTTGCCATCAAAACCTGCCTGCATATTTCAACTAGATGAGCAAAATGCCTTTTTCTTTGCTACCTTAGAATAATAACATATTTGGAAATGAATTTGATGCAGCTCACAATTTTCTTCTTCATTACTTTCCTGGGCCATTTATTTGCTCATTAATACCTGTGTAGATTCTATAAAGGCCTAGTTTGAAAACTCCTCTGCTGATATTAAGATACATGAACTTTTTTTAAAATACAAAATACCATAAGAATCTGAAAATAGTTTGATCTTTTGTCATCACTTCGTCAGATGAATTCATGCAAAAACACTTTTCAATCTTATGTGATAACAGTGGAGTCATTGCTGCAGCATTTGGTTCTCCTATGCTTGCACAGAGACAAATTGAATTTGACAGGAATGATGTCTCATGGACTTTGCTGTCACTTGAAAGGCTGGCACAAAGTGGGTAGTAGAGAAAACAGAAAGCCGGTACTTTTAGTACATTGCTTATGCCTCTTAAATTTGCTTTTGGATAGTAACAATCAAATCAGAAATATCATTTGAAAGACTTTTATGGTAGTGCATTTGTAAACATCTGCTTCTCTTGTTCTTTCCTCAAAATGAGTTTTCAAAATATTGTTCTGTACTATAAAGCAAGGTTTTTAAAATGTTGCTTATGAATATGTAAAGGTGTGCTGCTATTATCATTATTATTGTTTATTCCTTTTATACTTTTTGGCATGCAGTAAATATATTTTTTGTTATTATAATGTTTCTCTCTTTATATTGTGCTCATTTCTGAGCTTCCAAACAGTGTCTTTTACTACTTTTAGAAGCTATAATTGTGGAACAATTAGTGCAAGAATTCTGTTTTGAGCTATAGCTAAATTTTCTCCAAGGGAAAATACATTTCCATGTTTATTACTAATATAGTTAAAGCAGAGCAAAAAATATTTCTTCTTAATAGCAGAAGTTCACTCTCTATTATTTATTAATTCATATATGAGATATAAAATCAAACTCTAGAATATTTATTTATAATTTAATTATGAATTACATAATTTACATATAGTCCTAAAACAGAGACAAAACAGAAAGTTTGATGTAATATATAGAAGAATTATAATATGCTACAATCAGAGATACAGTTGTTAAATTAATACACAAATGCTAATGTCCTACTGTTGCAGATAGCACTTTAGGAGCAGAAGATTTGGCCCTTTGATTCTTATTTGAGGAAAATAAATCTAAATGTTACTTTAAAGGATCCGTATGCTTTATTCGGTTAAATATTAAACTAGGATATCATTAGAAATAACTCCGTCTCATGTTGCTAAGAAAAGAAAGTATTTAGTAGCACACAGGAATCATTTATCCCAGGATAATTTATAGGATGCCTTGGGAAATGATTATTTTTGGTTTGGCCTTTTTATAAATGCTGTTAAAATGTACAGTTTTTAATTTATTTTGCAAGTCTAATCTCGATCTCCAGATCTTCACTTTGCCTTTATTGTTAATAGTATGTTTTGTGGGTGTATTTGGAGGGGGAAAAGCAAAGCATTCTGAACGTTTGTCTTTCTCTCTCTCTCTCTCTGTCCCTCTCTCTCTCTCTCTGTCCCTCTCTCTCTCTCTCTTTTGTTTTATTTCTTGCTCCTCTCAGGCTTTGAAAGTTCTTCATCTGGAATTTCAGGTTGGAGATACTCGCAGTGGCTTCTAAGCCAGTGACCAAAGCTGTCGAAGCATGCTGGTGCCAAGCTGTCAGATGATGCACATAGCCAGGCCAATAGTAGTGCTACTATGCTTCCTACTTTGTGCAGATGCTGAAAGTAAGACTGATTTTTCTACTCTCTTTTTGTACCCGTATTGAATAAACCCAAAACTAAACCCTAAAACCTTTGGCTGGTCATAATGAACAATTTTGTTATATTTTATTTATAGTTTTATATAGCATTGAAGAAAATATACAGCCAGTTATAAAATTGGAAGAAAAGATACAAAATGAATTACATGTAAACAAACATTTTCAAATATCACCAATGTCATAGTTTTCCAGTTTATTATGAACTTGTTGTAAATAATTGAATATATTGTATTGCACTATTAAGCTCTAAGCCAAGAATAAATATCAAAAGCCATGCTCAACACAGTATAAATTATGGTGTAGAACTGTAAATGGTTAAAAATTCTATCCGTAATAATCTGTTTATATACCTTGTAAAATTATATATAGCTTCTCTCTCTCTCTCTCTCTCTCTCTCTCTCTCTCTCTCTCTCTCTCTCTCTCTCTCTCTCTCTCTCTCTCTCTCTCTCTCTCTCTCTCTCTCTCTCTCATATATCTATATCTATATCTATATCTATCTATCTATCTATCTATCTATCTATCTATCTATCTATCTATCTATCTATCTATCTATCTATCTATCTTTATATGCAGATAAAAATCCCATTTTACATATGCAATAAATTTGTGAATGAAGTTGTACCCTCTAAATGGTTTTCAGTTTGAGTTGAATCCCATGTAGTATTTGTTGTAAGGAGCAAAAATATTCTAGACATCAAAACATCCTCCTACAACTTGGTTAGTTAGCCATTCTTCCAGACAGGAGATCAAATGATGTTTCCAGTAAAAAAAAAAAAATAAAGTATTTTAATCTTTGCAGAATTTACAGTATATGGGATTAATTTAATTTACTGTGAAGGAAGAGATTGTTGGCATATTCAGAAGGCTTCTGATAAGGTTCTTTGGACTCTACCTTGAGGTGCTGTAGGATTCTCTTGTCTTTTAGCCAGCATTTAAAAAGGTTATCCGCAGACTTCCTTATTTAGTTTCCTTTGCTCCTATTCACTTGAGAATTCCCAAGTATGTGATCAGTCATTTGTAATAGATGTGTGATCAGTCATTTCAAGGAGTCAATTATAGCAAATTTGTGTAGCCAAAATAAAACCTTACCTTACTTACCAGAAAGCAAACATCATCTAGTTTTATTAGGCATTTTTCAATCTATCCTTGGATTTTTTTAATTTTTTTTTTTTAGTTTTGGAAAATGAGAAATGTAATGTTGAGGCCAATTAAAATTCCAGGTCCTTTGTGTCTGTCATAGCAGCTGTTCCAATGTATTATTTCTAACAGCTGTTGTGGAATACACTATTTGAACAAATCAAGCAGAACTGACAAATCTGAGGCTGGGTTGTGAAGTGTGAAGACTTCTATGTAATGTAGCACCTAGGTTCTAAGTCTAGGATTACTATAGAGTTTTGGGCAATTAGCTTGCCAATTAATTAGAAGATGAGATTTCCTTTTTAATGAGAAAGTCATCAGATTTGCTTTGTTTACACATGATCTTCTCCAAGCTGTACTCTTGCTTTTTCAATGAACAATGCTAAGATTTGGATGAGGTGGGAAGCTGCTTGACTGAGTTTGTTGACACACTGGGAGGTAGGCTTGTTTATGTTATGGTAGGACCATTGATCAAGAGTATTTTCCTATATCTTTCCTGATACAGTGCATGTTATTAATGCATGCACTTTTTACTAGGACTTTATCATATTAGGTGGGAGCTTGCAAATCATTTAAAGTCTCTATAGTAAAATAGTATTTTGTGAATAAATTATTAATAGAAATCTAGCATCCTGGTTGTAATTTTTTCCAGGAACTTTGATTTTGAAATAACTCCAAATATAAGATGTCATAGGAATCACTTAAACAACTAAACTGAGGATGGTGATCAATACACATTAATGTTGGTGTTCAGGATAAGTAATAGTTGACCTGATCTCTAAAAACTAGGAACTATAATGTGCTATGACTTCATACATTTAATTATTTATAATGAATGAATGTGTGGAGGCTTAAATTTTGGCCACTCTGCCAAGATTGTCTTTTTTACTTATTACTAATAATTTCCTGGAAGTCACAGGTAATATAGTTTGAAGCTCAGTTTTAAAGTATACTTTCAAATAAAGAAACCTATATGATAGTAAAGGTAAAGGTTCCCCTTGCACATATGTGCTAGTCGTTCCCAAGTCTAGGGGGCAATGTTCATCTCCATTTCAAAGCTGAAGAGCCAGCACTGTCTGAAGAAGTTTCTGTGATCATGTGGCTGGCATGACTAGATGATGAAGGCACATGGAACACTATCACATTCCCACCAAAGGTGGTTCCTATTTTTCTACTTGCATTTTTACATGCTTTCGAACTGCTTGGTTGGCAGAAGCTGGGACAAGTAACAGGAGCTCACTCCGTTATGCAGGGACTAGGGATTCGAACTGCCAAACTTTCTGATCAACAAGCTCAGCCTCTTAGCCACTGAGCCACCAGGTCCCTCTATGTGATAGACTGAAACTTAATTTTGCATTTAACTACATAGTGTTGTTTATAAACAAAAAAGTATTTGGAATAACTGGGTTTTTTTAGAAGCTCTTTCCCTGGTATAACAATGGGAAAGTGAATTAAATTTCTAAAAGAGCAAACTCTGAAATTGTACATGTGTATGGATCAATGACATTAAAAAAGTTGGACCTGTTCCAGATAGTTAATGACCAGCTGGAATGCTTATGCATAAGGTGAAACCAAAGACATTTTAAACACGTCTACCAGTATATAATTATTTCTGATATAGCACATTTATGCAATTATACATTTTAAAGGTGGAGACAAAAAGGTAAATTTTATTTTAAAACTTTTTACTTTTCAAATTTTAAATGAGAATGTCATGAACGCATTGCATAAAACTTTGTAAAAATGGGAGTGAGTTATCCTACTTCTTTTAAGGAAGTTTAAACTTTGTTTACTGAATTATGTAGAATTTTTACTTTACTTTTTATCAGGATTTTGAATATAGAGAATATATTGTATTGACAACCACCATCAGATTTATACAAGAAATGCTATAATAAAGTACTTTAGGATTTTTATTTTCTTTGCAAGTTATTTTCAAAGTTTTGTTACACTTTATTAAAACAACAACAAACAGCTACTACCTACTGTGAGTTCTGACAGGATTTTTGATTTTGGTAACATATTTTTAGAATAATTTTAGACTAGTTTCAGACTATTAGGTAGTTCTGGGTTGATAGTTTTTCATGAAATATTTCTCTGTGAAACAGCTTTAATTTAAAAAAAATGTTTTCTTTGGTATTCATAGGAACAAAAAACAGTTACATCAGGCCAAATAACAGTCCAGATTTGTATTTCTCACAGTGGCCAAGTAGATATGTTTGATATGAATACAAACAGGATTAGAAAAATCTCCTTTTATACACCTAATATTCAGAAACAAGCTGGCCTCTGCTTGGAGATAATATTAGCTCTTCAAGACTGGCAGGCCTATTGTGAATTTATCTAATATTGTTTTTAAACCATTCAGGTCATTGGCTAGCAACATCTTTTGAAGTAATTTATTTCCCTAGTTAATTCATTTAAATAAATGGCCTGTGTAAAGGAGTATTTTTTCCCCTTACTGTTTTATTATAACCTTTTTCTTTGGAAGATTCCAAGCTCTGTTATTTTGCTTGACTTTATATATGCCAGTCATGTCTTTCCTCAGTTACTTTGTTTCTAAATTAAAGAGTCCCAAACACATTAGCCTTTTCTTGTAGATGTGCAAGAAAAGTAGTCTGGTTAGTCCTACTGTGCAGTCGTTCCAGCTCTATTGTATCTTCTAGCATTATGAACCTCTATAGTTTCCTGGTGGTTTTGAAAGGCAGACCCCTGTAGAGCCTATTGTAGTATAGCAGGTAACTAGGGCATGAGTGAACATTTTTACGGTGTCTCATGCAGGAATCGTTGCAGATAGAAAACAAGATGGATTTGTGGAAAGCCCTTCCTGTCCATAATATCTAGTCTTCCAGCAAGAGTTGTGGTACCAAGAGGAGCCCATATCACAGTGCTGTTTAGGGAAGTGTGATCCTATGCAGCACCAAAAATGGAGAGTCCCCAGAACCATAGTCCCTAAAACCAAACGGCTATTTGATCTTATGAGGATTGAGTCAAAGTTTATGTTTCTCTATTCAGAACTCCACAGATACTTGGTCACTTCATGTTAGCTACTCCCCAGCATGGAGTTAGCCACTATGTCACCTCATCCATATATTCCACAGCCTCCAGCCACTGAGAAAGAAACTACTGCTATGGAGTGGAGATGTTTGGGTGTCATCAGCCTTGACCCCATAATCAATGTTTGATGCCAGTGATTTCATAAAGATGTTAATTAATATCAGAGAGAAAATAGTTCCCTGGAGAACCATACAATACAGAGGCCCCGGACTATATTTTTCCTTTCCTACCATCATTGACTGAAATTGTCATAAATGAAAGAGACGAACCAACATAACATCACATGCACCCCACTCTTAGATCTCACACTGATTCAAAAAGTTACCATGAACATGATATGAAAAGTCGCAGAGAGATTAAGGACTAGGATAAATATACTACCTACATCCTGGTCCCACCAGAAGTCATCAGAAAAGATGATGGTGCTGTCTCAGTGCTCTATTCCAATATTCATTTTCATCTAGGTTCCTCTGTAGTTGCAAGCTTAATACCTTCTCAATAATCTTCCCCAAGAAGAAAGGTTGGAGGCAAGACAAAATTGTCTATTATTATTGGACCCAGTGAAGGATTTTTGAAAAGAGGACTTTTTAATTGCCATTCTCTCCATCAAGAAAGCATTTGCCATTATTTACTGTGTATGTAGTTGTATGTTATAAATGAGGAGGGAAAGAGATTTTGATGCCACAAAATGAATTAATTTAATACACAAGCAATATTGAAGATCCTGTCTGCTTCCTTCAGATAACAAGTTCATACTTATCCCAAATAACTATGCCAGATATGCCCCAGTCACCACCAAGGCATCTGCACAGCAGTGGTGGATTCCTACCAGTTCAGACCAGTTCGGCCAAACAGGTAGTGGTTTGGTAGCCTGGGTCGCTGTAACTGGCAGTGACCCAAGTCTGCCACACCTCTGAACTGGTTCTCCGGATGGCACCATAGATGGCACCATCTTGTTTTTCGCTTCTGTGCATGCACAGAACAATTTTATTGCATTGTGCATGCACGCACAGTGTGCATAAAGTTTGCGCGAAGCAAACGAGCGAACCAGCAGTAGTGCCTGCTGCAATTCACCCCTGCTGCACAGGTAGTCTTCACTCAGAATCTGATTGTTTTATCCAACAACTTCCTAGAATAGTTTTCATACTATCTGGTAGATGCTCCTCCAGTCCCTCCTTCTCTAGGAGTGAATTACTATAAACAAGACCACTGGACAGCTATTGGTGGACAAGTGGAAAAATAATTACATTTTGCTATTTTTTATTGCAGCCCCTAAAGGAAGTCTCTTACCCATGTTCAGATGGATTGACTCCATATTTTTCTCCAGCGTTGCTGTAGTCTAGTCATATTCTTCTCACTTCATCTTCCCGAAGTCCTCAGAGAACAAGGGAGATCTATATAATATATGAACAGAAAGAGTCCGCATAGACATAATTTGACCCATGGACATTGATTCCTCCTCATTCCAGGCAATATCAAGAACCTCAAAAACATTATTTTTCTTACACAAAAGCCAGTAACATACAAGAAAAATATAAACATGCATACATAGTACCTGTCCTTTCTTCCAATAGAAACAGCACAAAATATATGGGTGGGAGAAGGAAAGACAGAAATGGGGAAAGTGAAAGGGGCACCTGTATTGGATAGAGAAGGAAAGAGAAGCGGAAGATCAAACCTGAATGCAGATGAGAGAGGGGGACGAAGTAACCTCAGAAGTTGAAAGAAAATAGCATTGTTTAGGAGTTACAATAAGAATTCAATTCAAAATTACATTTCTCCAAAACAGCCAATTGTCAGTTTAATATAGAAGACTTTTCATCAGTGAGAACCACATTTATTTCCTTCTCCATCTATTCATATAGTAACTTGGAAAATATAAGATGATATCATTCCTTCTCCTAATTCTTAAGTATTTTTTAAAAAAAATGGGTCTATGAATTTAAATTCCTTAAAATTGAATTTTAAAAACTTATTTGTAAGAGTTGGATTTAAAAAAATATTTTAAGATATTTAAATGAAAGACGCAAAAGTTAGAACTATCTCAGGTACTCACGTAATCAACAGCTATGGGCGGCACTGTTTTGCAGTGGTTCTCCTCCTATCTCTCGGACAGGTCGCAGTCGGTGTTGGTGGGGGGGCAGAGATCGTCCCTGAGGCCCCTAACTTATGGGGTGCCGCAGGGGTCGGTCCTATCCCCCCTACTATTTAACATTTACATGAAACCGCTGGGCGAGATCATCCGAAGGCACGGGATAAAATACCACCAATATGCGGACGATACACAGTTGTATCTGTCCGCCCCGTGCCAACTCAATGAAGCGGTGGACGTGATGAACCGAGGTCTAGAAGCCGTTAAAGACTGGATGAGAGCAAACAAGCTGATACTCAACCCAGACAAGACCGAGTGGCTGTTGTGTTTCCCTCCCAAAAATTTGACCAACATACCATCACTCAGGCTGGGGGGACAAAACTTACACCCCTCAGAAAGGGCCCGCAACTTGGGAGTCCTCCTGGACCCACAGCTGACTTTTGACCACCATCTCTCAGCTGTGACCAGGGGGGCATTTGCCCAGGTTCGCCTGGTGCGCCAGTTGCGGCCCTACCTGAATCGGGAGGCCCTCACAACAGTCACTCGAGCCCTTGTGATCTCCAGGCTGGAATACTGTAATGTGCTCTACATGGGGCTGCCCTTGAAGAGCATCCGGAGACTTCAGCTAGTCCAGAATGCGGCCGCGCGAGTGATCGTGGGCGCACCACGGTTCGCCCACATAACACCGATCCTCCATGAGCTGCACTGGCTACCTGTCGATCTCCGGGTGCACTTCAAGGTCCTACTCACCACCTATAAAGCGCTCCATGGTAGTGGATCTGGCTATTTGAGAGACCGCCTTCTGCCAATTACCTCCCTGCGTCCCATCAGATCGCATAGAGTTGGCCTCCTCCGTATTCCATCCGCCAGTCAGTGCCGACTGGCGACTACTCGGAGGAGAGCCTTCTCTGTTGCGGCTCCGACACTATGGAACAATCTCCCCGTGGAGATTCGTACCCTCACCACCGTCCAGGCCTTCCGCATAGCCCTCAAGAACTGGCTAGCCCGTCAGGCCTGGGGATAAGTTTACTTTTGCCCCTCCCGAATGTTGAGTGAATGTTGAGTTTTACTATTTAATTTACTTTTGTGCACATTTCTTTTTGTATTGTCCTACACCCCCTTTCCTTTTTGATTGTAAGCCGCCCTGAGTCCCCTCAGGGAAAAGGGCAGCCTATAAATGTCTAATAAAACAAATAAAACAAAAAAAATAAACAAGCTATCAAAAAAATCTTAGAACAAAAGAGTAAATGGAACATTAACAGGCTCTATCTGTTTTTGTAAGTGGCTTCTAAAACTTAGCAAGGAAGATATCAGAAATAATTCCATAATGAGGAACCAGTTACAATTCTTTGACATATAGTTGAGTGCTCAGTTATCAGCCAGGCAGCAGTAATTTTGTGTGGTACCTCATACTCATTATCTTGTTTTGTTGAAATATTACCTGTGAAAAAGCAAGACTCCTAAACAGGTTTTATTATTTTTAAAATCAATAAAGCCTGTTTAGAGGTCTTGTTTTTTCCACAGAAAGTATGTATGTGGAGGTAAAGTGGAGGGAGGGAGTTAAGTGAATTTAAGCTATTCACTTTATTCACTTTTCTATATCACAAAGCAAACAATAAACTCTTTCTCCTATTGACAAATTTTTCAGTAACTTACTGAAGAATAGAAATCTGGTATGTACATGCCCAGCATAAAATTAGATTATATTTCCCCCTTTTAGTCCATTTTCATATATCCATCTATTGGTCTCCGGATGCAATTCAAGGTGTTGGTTATTACCTTTAAAGTCCTACATGGCTTAGGACCAGCATACCTGCGAGACCGCCTACTGCCACACTCCTCCCAGAGGCTGGTAAGATCCCACAGGGTGGGCCTCCTTCAGATGCCGTCAGCCAGACAATGTCGGCTGGCGGCTCTCCAGAGGAGGGCCTTCTCTGTGGCTGCTCCGACCCTTTGGAACAAACTATCCCCAGAAATCCGGACCTCACCCACTCTCATGGCCTTCAGAAAAGCTGTCAAGACCTGGCTATTCCAGCAGGCCTGGGGCTGTTGACTTCATCGTTGAGGTCCAGCCCAGACTGAAGTGAATGTATCTGTGTTGTTTTTAACTTGTCTATTTTTTTTTTATTTTTTTATTTTCTTTCCCCTCTCTGTAAGCCGCCCGGAGTCCTCCGGGGTTAGGCGACCTATAAATAAAATTAATCTAATCTAATCTAATCTAATCTAATCCGAATTCTGCGAGATACCTTTCCTGTTCCACTAAACAAATTAGTAATAATAAAATCAGTTTTACATCCTGCAACAATACCTCTAAGATCATAAAACATGAGCATGACCTATCCCAGGTCCTTAAAAAGGACTTTAAAGGTGGCTAAATACAGTCTGAATATCTGGCTTACTCTGATTCGGTTTAGGTTATTGGATTTATATGCTGCCCTTCTCCCAAAGGACTCAGGGTGGCATACAACATAAAAACACATATTACAAAAGTTAAAAGAAAGATTAAATAGAATATCCAAAAAACCCAATAGACATTTACAATGAGATTTAGAAATTAAATTAAAATTAACAATTAAAATTAATAATTTATTTTATTCAGGCCAGCCTGGCTTGCTGGAAAAGCCAACTTTTTAGGGTGTGCCAGAAGGACCGGAGGTTGGGAATTATGCGAAGCTGAGGGGGCAGCTCATTCCAAAGGGAAGGCGCTCCCACAGAGAAGGCTCTCTCCCTGAGGGTCGCCGGCCGACACTGCCTAGCCAATGGCACCCTGATGAATCATAAGGGGAGAGTAATGGCAATTTTTAAAATGGCAAGCTTTTATACAAAAATTAAACAAGTTGCACAGCCACCCCATAAATCATACATATATTTTAGCATTCTACCAGTTGTACTATCTAAATGTACAATCAACATTTTCACTTCCTTTTTACCACTTTTTCTTCAAGTACTAGCATTTGTAGCATTTTGGACATCTCAGAATTGTTCCTTAACTCTCAGAAATTCTTTCCCTAAAGCAGTGATGGCTAACCTTTTCCGGATTGAGTGCCCAAAATGTGATGCCCACGTGGCCCCTGTGCATGCACACCATTCCCCTGTGCATGCACCATGCCCCCCATTTTCCCCACCTCCCTGCATGTGCATGCACCCCCTGCATGTCATTCACGCACAGGCCCCCTGCACACTCCTCGCACATGCACAGCAGAAACCTGACCACCAGTAGGAATGGTTGAGCTGAACTAGGGTGATGGCTCGCATGCCCACAGAGACGGTGCTGCGTGCCATCTTTGCACGCATGCTATAGATTCGCCATTACGGGCCCAGAGTTTCCTTATTTCAGTTCATCTTAAATTATTTCATTCTTTTTTCACCAATGTTTAATTCCATTTACTAGATACTTCTTATTTAGCCCTTTCTATTCACGTCCAATAAGTTTCTACCAAAGCCATATTTATTTTTCTATCTTTTATTGTTAATTCTTCCTTGCTCCTTATTATTCTTTAAATGTTCTGACCTAGGCTTCCTGAGATGGTAAAAATCACACGCTTAGTACCAAAATCCCCTTTTTTATTTAAACGGCTGTGAATTATATTCATTCACTGTTAAATCGGCGGTAGAAATTACGAGGAGGCGTCTGAGGTAACCTTGAACCGTTTATTCAAACAAGAACGAATAGAACATCAACTGTGAGTAGACCGGCACCTCTCCTTCGTCTGACAGCCTTTTATACTCGGCTGTCAAATAGTTCAACCAATAGCCTCGCGTATGACAGCCCGGCAACCGGCAGGCATGTCTGATTGGCTAAGACGCGCCTGGCTGCCGCCGAGCTGTCATTTGTAAGTCCGAGGACTTACGAGGCTACAACATTCACAGCCCGTAATGATTCATAACCAGTCTGTGAATAGTCTGATAGAAATCTGCCACAGTCTTTCAGGATAATCATTACTGGGCCCTGACACATGGAATGTTTGCTTATTAATTTAACAGGCATCTAATCTAACACTACCCAAGTGCCATATCAACCTATTATTTAAATTGTCTTTGTAGTCTTAATGAAGCTTTGTAAAACATTAGATAGTAAAATAATGTATTAATGGTTTAAACCAATTCTTTAAAAAAACAAACTATTCCCAAACAAACCATGGAAGCAGTTCTTGAGTGCTTCCATGAATCCTTTCCACATTATCTTATCTTCTGAGTAATTCATTTGATTTGACAAAACCACTGCAATTTGTGGATGTGTCTAAATGTTTTCTAAAAGTAATATGTATGTACAATGTTGCCCAGGTTTTTTCATACCCTGCCCCAAAAATTAATATGGAAGTTGTGCCTACTGCTTCCCATGCAAAAAAGACTCAATTGGACAGTACAGCTTAATTACTGTAGTGATTCAAACTTCTAACCCTTTTTTCCTTAGTACTGCCAAAATATTTGTTTTTACTTTTGCAATGCAAATTGTAGCTTGCTATTCTCCTTTTCTGGTGGGAGGGAGTCACTAGGGAGCAAAATTTAATCTTCTCAGAAAATCATCAATAAAGATCAAATTTATAGTGTGCAGGGAAAGTAACTTACTGGATTTTTTTTTCTTTTAAAGCATAGAACTTTGGATTTACGATTCTTCTTCCTGAAATTATCTCATCATCAGGACTCTAATTTTCAAATAGCATCCTAATTACTAACCATGTAGGGGAAAAAACCTGACAAAAACTAATGTGATTTGCTCTATTGTCTTAGTAAATCAATCATTAAGGACATATTTTTTTCATGATGACAAAATATATAAATACAGAATAAAACTAGGTCTGATCAGTGATGGGCATAAAATCTTCTGAGTCAAAATTAACAGCTTATGCACGTGAACATTTTCATTGATAACTGCACATTTTTAAAAAAAGTCACAATAGTTTTGTCTATTTCTATTCTACAACTTTCTCTGCAGTTTCTTGTTTATCAAGTAGCAGTCTTCGTATCATACTTTTTGGCATTCAGTGAACAGCCCAACAGTCACTGTTGGTCACGGACTATTAAAATACTGTCAGGCATTCTGGGAAGATATGAAGAGGGAGCGGCTAAACTCTGGAAAACTTTTTCATGAAATCTGACTCTCCATCAGATTACATATCCAGTTCACATGAGAGAGTTTTCCATACCTACACTCTGTGTATCTTCAATGTTTCTGTCCTAATATACAATGTAGAAGCCACCCAGACTGGAGCAGTAGGATGGCCCAGTATACAGGTAGTGTTGACATACGACTACAATTGAGTCCAAAATTTATGTTATGAATTGAGACATTTGTTAAGTGAATTTTGTATCATTTTATGCTTTTATTGCTACAGTTAAGTGAATCATTGCAATTAAGTTAGTGACATAGTTGTTAAGTGAATCAGGCTTCCCCATTCACTTTGCTTGTCAGAAGGTTACAAAAGTGATCACATGATGCCTGGACACTGCATGTTTGAGTACCTGAATTCTTTTTGCTGAGTTCAAACCAGGGAATGTGAGAATAATAGTTTATAGTTGCAAACACAATCCTGTGTTACTAATTTGTTGAATTACAAATCAGTTCCTGGATGTGATTTTTTGTGTGTGTGGCTATTTTGTTCATATTCCTCAGGTTCATATATAACAGTTCATTTTTAAAATGTCCTTGTTATGTTGTCCATAGATAGGACAAAAACACAGTATTTGGTACAGCAAAATATGGAAAAGAAAGTTTTTGGGATATGGAACTTGCAAAGAAGCATGTGTCTTAATGTCGTAAAATGAATTTGGATAGACATGATTCCATGTGGTTAGATTAATATGTGCATCCCATCCATTATTCTCATTCCAATTTACTTACTGCTTTAAAAAATCCTGCTTTAGACTTCTTCATTTCAATTATTGATGCTTGTTACTTTTCAAAACATTTATAAATTGAAATATCTTGTGGTGTTTTTTTTTACATTAAGTAATATGATTCCATAGCTATGTACAGGACATAGCATTGCACAGTTTTTGTGTCCAGTGTTTTGTATTAGAATTTTGGAACATAATTTTAGTGCCACTCTGACAACTGACAAGTTTAATGAATTTAGTATTGATGGCAAAGTGATGATGATGAAGAGATATAGAGAGTTTAAATAAAGATGGACAATGTGGCTGGAGAAATAAACAGAGATTAATCCTAGAGATGAAGTCAGTAACAAACTTAAAGAAGATCATGAAAGATAAGGACATTTCAATGACAACAAAGATCAGAATCGTACAGCTGTAGACTTTCCAGTGGCAATATAAGTCTATGAAAGTTGAACACTGAGAAAGAGAGAGAAGGAAAAAAAGATATCTTTGAATTTATGGTTGTGAAAATAATAAAAGTGCTGTGAGTTGCAAGAAAAAACAGCTAACAGACCAGGACCAAATCAAGTCTGAATGCAAAAGTTCTTACATGGTTTACCAGCAAACAGCCTGTGAGACATTACCAGAACATGAAATAGATGGAACTAATGCCTTCTGCCCAAAAGAGGGTGACTCTCAGCTCATTGATCAGATAGGAACAAAAAAGAGGGACAAAAACTTGAACCTTGATTTTACTATAAGTAGACTTTACTTTTGATACAGGTATTTTTCCATGCAGTTAGAATAGAATAGAATAGAATAGAATTCTTCAAGTGTGATTGGACACACAAGGAGTTTGTCTTTGGTGCATATGCTCTCAGTGTACATAAAAAGACAAGATACGTTCATCAAGAATCATAAGGTACAACACTTAATGATAGTCATAGGGTACAAATAAGCAATCAGGAAACAATATCAGTATAAATCATAACAATACAAGCAACAAAGTTACAGTCCTGCAGTCATAAGTGGGAGGAGATGGGTGATAGGAATGATGAGAAGACTAATAGTAATGCAGCCTTAGTGAATAGTTTTGACAGTGGTGGGGGAATTATTTGTTTAGCAGAGTGCTGACATTCGGGGAAAAAACTGTTCTTGTGTCTAGATGTCTTGGTGTGCAATGCTCTATAATGTCATTTTGAGGGTAGGAGTTGAAACAATTTATATCCAGGATGTGAGGGTTCTTTAAATATTTTCATGGTCCTTTTTTTGACTGGTGCAGTGTACGGGTCCTCAATGGGAGGCAGGTTGGCAGCAATTGTTTTTCCTGCAGTTCTTATTATTCTCTGAAGTCTGTGTCTGTCTTGTTGGGTTGCAGAACCAAACCAGACAGTTATAGAGGTGCAGATGACAGACTCAATAATTCCTTTGTAGAACTGTATCAGCAGCTCCTTGGGCAGTTTGAGCTTCCTGAGTTGGCACAGAAAAAACATTCTTTGTTGTGCTTTTCTGATGACGTTTTTGATGTTAGGTATCTATTTTAGGTCTGGAGATATGATAGAACTATAAATTTGAAGGTCTATACTGTTAATACTATGTTGTCTAGTATTGTAAGAGGTGGTAGTATGATAGGGTTTCTCCTAAAATCTACCACCGTTTCTACGGTTTTGAGTGTGTTCAGTTCCAGATTGTTCCGGTGGCACCACAAGGCTAGTTGTTCAATCTCCTATCTGTATGCAGTTTCATCGTTGGCTTGAACGAGACCAATCACTGTTGTATCATCTGAAAACTTCAGTAATTTAAAAGATGGATCGTTTGAGATGCAGTCATTGGTATATAGAGTGAAGAGAAGTGGAGAGAGCACACTGCCCTGGGGGGCTCCTGGACAGGTATCTGATGTGATTTTGTCTAGCTTCACCTGCTGCTTCCTGTCTGTTAGGAAGCTTATGATCCACTTACAAGTGTGTTCAGGTACTGTTAGCTGATTTAGTTTAGTTAGAACAGTGTTTTTCAACCACTGTGCTGCGGCACACTAGTGTGCCGTGACATAGTGTAAGGTGTGCCGTGGGAAAATTACTTTATATATAGTCAATATAGGCACAGAGTTAAAAATTTTTAACATTTTCTAATGGTGATGTGCCTCGTGATTTTTTTCATGAAAAAAGTGTGCCTTTGCACAAAAAGGTTGAAAAACACTGAGTTAGAAGAATGTCCGGTATGATGGTATTGAATGATGAACTAAAGTCTACAAAGTGGACCCTTGCGTGGGTCTTTGGAGATTCAAGATGTTGTAGGATGTAGCGCAGAGCCATATTAACAACATCATCTGTTGATCTATTTGCACGGTATACAAATTGCAGGGGGCCTAACAGCAGATCCGTGATGGTTTTCAAGTGGGACATCACTAGCCTTTCAAAGGTTTTCATAACTACTAACCAGTTGCTTTTAGAGAAACTGGTCTGTAGTCATTCAGTTCCTTGATGGAGGGCTTTTTCGCCACTGGGATGACAGTGGAGTGTTTGAAACAAGAAGGAACATGGCACATCTCTAGTGATTTGTTGAAGATTCAAGTGAAGATGTGGGCCAATTGGTCAGCACAGACTTTTACCGGTAAGTAAGAAGGAGTTATCTTGTCTGGGCCTGGTGCTATTCCTGGCTTCTGTCTGTTAAATAGATCTTGCACTTCCTTTTCTGTGATCACAAGGGGTTGTGAACCCAATGGGATGGGGTCAGTTGTAGGAGCAGAGTTATTAGGAGCAGAGTTCAACTCCACATTGCTACCAGTTTTATCATGTAGCTATTACGTATTGATTGAAGCTGTTGGATTCATTTATTTATGATATTCACTAAACAAGCTACAGAGGCGTAAGAATTTCCTGAGGAAGATTCAGTTTAGGCAACAAATGGAAAAATTATCAAAATGGCGACCTCTGTGAAGAGTCAACAAGGAATGGTTCTCAAATACTAGAGACAATTCTCAAAATAGTTTTAAAAATGAAAGATGTTTCTATGCGATCTGGATGAGGTAAGGCATTCAAATGGAAAAATACAGGAGGCATGAATTTACCAGACTGGAAATGGCAAAATTAAGTGAGAATTTGTAAAAGTTGGTAGGAATGGCAGAATTTCACAGCTGACATATAGAGTGATCTATATGGTCTGTCTCTCTGTCTCTCTCTTTCTGTCTCTCACTCTCTCTCCATCCACCCACCCATCTATTGTTAGGTGTGTGTGTGTGTGTGTGTGTGTGTCTGTGTGTCTGTGTGTGTTTATAAGTAAAAGTATAGATAAATGAAGTTTAAATTCAGAATTCTGGAGACTAGCTTTAACTCATATTTAAAGATATAGTAGAGCTCTTAATTTGCTGAAGAAGAAACATCTCCCCAATCATTAGATGATTATAGAACACCAAGGAACATCAGCTTTCTAAAGATGGCAACAAACTTCTTAAATATTTTAAACTCAAATCAGCCATTGGAAGATTTGAAAGGGCAATATTGTTGACAGTGTTATTTGAAATTTGTGAAATCTTGAGAAGAAAATTTAACTAAGAGTACCATTACTTATGATGCTTATTCTCAATCAATTATTTCCCTTCCTGGGATGGCTAGAACTTGAAATATACATGTCACTGGTCAATTGATAAGTCTGTTGTAAATTTGAGATCACAGTTAATCTCTAAAGGGACCATTCTTGGTATCACTAGTTTTTGACGAATGTGAGAAAGTAACTTAATATTTCATGTATTTATATATTTTTGTTATTAAAACAGACATTTTGAACTACACAAAGCAATTAGAATAAAATTTGACTGTTTAAAATGGCATTTCACTTACATTGAAATGTATCCAACTAGCAGTATTATAGGATGTCATATGAATTTTATTTTCATTTGTCAGGTTAAATATATTTACCGATATTAATTGTATTATAATTTAACTTCATTTGTCAAGTTAAAATTAAAAGCTACTGAAATATGAAAATTGAATAACTGTTGCTTAGATGAAATGATTCATTGGGATTAATTTATATTCAGCTACGATTATTGAAAGTATTTCATTTTTAAAGTGTTTATTAAAAGCAGATGTAATCATCGTGATTATTAAACTCATTACACTAGTTTAACTGCAGATTATAAACCACACTAATATTTAAGAATGAAGTAGACAGATTCTGCAGAGTGGCAGAATCTACTTAACTTGAAGAAAAAATAATTAAAAAAATAATTTTGCCTAGTATCTCATTGATAACTAAACCATAATTTTTGAATTGTTTCTCATCCAAAATATGTATTCATAACTATTCTGTACCACTCAACTTATAAAAACAGTACTCTTCTAGACCACATTCTAAAACTATGAAACTGGAACATACCTAATACATTATGAATTTGCTTTTGATTATTGTCCTAATTGGCATACTGATTAAATCAATAATTCATTAGTCTGACCACTTCTGTAGGAAACAGTTGTTTTGTTTTTGTTTTGCAGACCTAGTATTGTAAGCTCTCATTTCAGTTTTGGGCAGTTCCTCACTGTGAAATGGTGTTTCTACAAACATAAATTCACAGCCAGATGCTGTTCCTGGCATTCACTAAAACAGCAGCAGAAGGATTATAGTAACCCATGGACTCTCTTGAAAACTGTTGCTGATCAGCTATGCTTCAGTGAACTAGAAACAATAGTAACTAGATTGTGGCTAATTAACACTGACCCATAGCAGGACTTTTTTTGTAGTAGTAGTATCATCAATCCTTCCCCCCCCCCTTTTTTGAATATTCAATCTTAAGATATTTAGTTGCTTTTTATCCCCACCCACCCCCACCCCATTTGGCTGGCTTCCCCTATATTTCCATTGCTTCCACCTATCTCAACTTTTACCCACAATTGTATTTCCCATAATTTTCTCTCTAAGATGTGTAGAGAGAATTTGCGTTTTGATTCACATTGTTTTATGAATAAGTGAGATACCTTAGTTTTACTAATGGTATATAAAAGTAGTAAAATATTGTGGGAGAGAAAAGAAACAGAACAATGTGAATAGCACAAATTGCCTTTATATGCAGTAAATAAATGTTTGTTTGTTTTCATTAGCTGAAAATACACGGTAAAACAGGGGTGTCACATTCAAGGTGTAGGGCCCGGATCCGGCCTGCCGGGGTGCTTAGATCTGGCCCATGGGGGCCTCCCTGGAAACAGTGAAGGGCCAGCCTGCAGGGCTTCTGCCAGCGAAAATGCAGCCCTCCCGAGTTCCGTTTTTGCTGGCAGAGGGTTACAGGAGCCTGTCACAGCTGAAAACAGGGCTCGGGAGCCCTTTTTCTCTGGCAGAACTCTTGAACCACCACAGGCACCCCTTACACCAATTATGTCAAGTGTCCACACCCATCCTGTCCACACCCACCGCAGCCCCCTGAAGTCAAACACAACCCTGATGCAGAAATGAAATCAAGTTTGACACCCCTGCTGTAAAAGGTAACATGGTTTTGAATGTATCCAATTTCTTCCCTTTATGTTTCAGGAGTGTTCCTTTAAGACCAAGTACATAGGAATAAGCCAAGCATTACTTTGTGCCCTCTATTTTCATCAATATAACTCCCATAAAATAAAGTTGATAAAAGGTATATCCAATAGTACAAACATGAGAAATGCTTATCTTTGAGCAGAACTTTCTAAGGATGCCCCTAAATAAAATAATTGTGTTACGATTAGTCTCCAGACCACTTTATCACCTTTGTTGCTCTTTTCTGGATTTTTTCTGGGATCTCAACATCAGCATGCACACTGACAATCTGCCAACTTTCTCTCTTGGTTGCTTCCTCTGACTTTCCTTCCTCACTTCTGTTACTGAGCTCTCACCAATTCAGTATCATCACTACTTTCTACCCTGGTCACAAGTCCTTTTTATTTCTTACATGGTTCTTCTGGGCCTGTTGCCTTTTTCTTTTTCATCCCATCCTGTCTGCTATCCCCTTTCCTCCATTTTGCTGGCTCCCCCCCCCCCCATGTTTCCATGCTTCCACCTTTTTCAACCTTTTTCTCCCATTGTATTTCCCACAATTTCCCCCTCTATCAATCTGTAGAGAGGAGTAATACCAGAAGAAACATTATCTGGTTTTGATTCTTCCTTCCTTCTTTATTTTTTATTTTTTTACTGTTAACAACAATTATCTGTTGATTAATATTGTGGTATAACCCGTCAGAGATCAAGATGTAAGAAGCAAATGTAATATTGAGGAAAACTCTTGCAGTCCTGAATTGTCTGTCTCTTTTTTTCTCCCTCTGCCCCAATTCACCTACTCATTGCTTTTTGTAAGCCACAGATTTCTGCTTCTTATATCATGTAACAAGGTGAAAAAAGTTTATGTTATTCTCCTTTCCACTTTAAAATTATTTCTCCTGATCATGAAGTGAAGAAATGTACTTATTTCACAGTTATTAGTAGGATGATACGGGTGTTTTGATAATCAAATAATTTTAATTTACCACTTCTTTCCTATGAACCCCGTGTGCATATTCCCAGGTTTCTACTAGAAGAAACAAAAGATCAATGAAAAGCTTGCATGAGAGGAAGTGGGTGCATTTATGTATGCATGTATGCACATATGGCTGGAAAGTGAGAGAGTGAAATCAATTATTTAAATTAAATTTGTGCAATAGACTGAAATGGGGAGAAAACATCAGTTGTGGTTATCATAGTGTTCATATACTTTACAGCAGTGGTTAAAGTGTTAAGGT
The DNA here is from genome assembly GCF_051295495.1 of Thamnophis sirtalis. Classification (NCBI taxonomy): domain Eukaryota; kingdom Metazoa; phylum Chordata; class Lepidosauria; order Squamata; family Natricidae; genus Thamnophis; species Thamnophis sirtalis. Next base: position 75,003,707 of record NW_028261385.1, on the reverse strand, counting down.
AGGAGCAGAGCAGGGAAGGGTCCTAGACATAGTAGCCATCTGAGTAACCCTGGCCACATGTTCCACATCAGGCTCTCAACAAGCTGGCTGATTTAGAAAAAAAAATGATGCTTCTGGCATAATAAATTGATTTTACATAAGTTCAGTACATAAAAAGTGGACTCTGCAACCATGCAGCTGTAGGGGAACAATATTGTTTCTCCTAATTTATTAATTCTAGTCCTTTACTGTATTAATCTTACTGCAGACAATATGTATTGGAAATGGAAATAAAATAGCACTCTAATTTCATACCTTTATTTTACTTTTTTCAATGAATTCAACTCTGAAATGCTACCCATTATCTCTCTGAATAGTAAGAAATAATAAAAACACTGAAAATATATGTTACATTAGCAACTGACCTCTGCTCAGTGGGGCCATGTAATTTTAGTTATAATATTTATGAAGAAAATGAATGATCAGTAGATTTGTAATCTAAATGTGTAAAAATAAAGCAGCTGCTGATAGATTGTGGAAATAATTCTAGATTTGGGAAAATGTTCATTTCCTTAGGCTGGTTACTTTTCTTTGCTATAAAAAATTTGAAGAACTGTTATAACACATATAAGTAATTTACTTTTGATGATGGTGGCTTAATTTCATTGGTGAAAGTAATACTGTGCCATAAGGGAGAATTCATAGTAATCACATTTTATGTTATACATAAAATGTCGTAGAGATAAAAAGAAAATATTAATGTAATTAGCTGGGCCTTTAAAATGAGGTCCTGATAATATAAATTATTTTGAAAGTTTTCATTATTCTTTTAAACCACAACTGCAACCTTTAAAGTACTGTATCTTGAGTGAGCATGCATTTTTCTTTTAATTAAGCAATAATTGAAAAAGACAAATATATGCAGAAACTCATTCATAAATATAATGGCAAGGGATAGCACAGCATTATTCTTAAAATATATATTCCCAATACTGCTTTATACTTTTAAAAAATGCAATTAAAATAAGGAAAATAAAAGAAATCAGTGGGCAGACTCAGCTCAGCAGATATGCGAGAAAATCTGTTCAACATCCAAAGAACGAGAAGAATGTGTTCTTTTAAAACCTGTTTGACTTTTAGGAAGGGGAAAAAATCTTTCCAAACTAGGAATTTTAAAGTTTAATCCATTTTAACCTATACTAACCTAGAAAAATTAATTGAATCTTTTACATCTGATAATTTGAGGTAAAATTTCATATGTCCAGTAACAGCTTAATGGACAGAATGAATATAAAATAATTTCCTTGTCTATCTGATTTTTATACTTTCCGTTTGCTTTTGGTTCAAACAATAAATGTTTGCTGAAAGAAGAGAAATGGTTGTGTGTTAGAATATGCTTTTCCTTACGTTACATGAAGGAAGAGTTGGATATATTAGGATAATTGATTAATTGAATTGAGAATTGATTGATGATAAAGTTATCATTTCTTAGCAACAATATGGATAGATTTTCTCCATGAAATTCTGTCCCTAACCCAATATTTCAAGTCTTCTAATGGTATATTTACCCCCATTGTAACTGAATCTATCCACCTTCTGTTTTATCTTTCTTTCCAGGGTCAGGCAATACATAATAGTTAATTGCATGCAATAAAATGCAATAGGATTACTTAGGAAGCATGTATGGTAAGATGTAGGGTAAAGAATTAATGGCTATTTTATGATTAGCCATATGCAAAAAAAAAAACAACATGTACAATATGCTTTCAAAATTCTGAGTAGCTCACCTTAAAATCTTTTTAAAATCTTTTTTTAAATTTAGATAGGCTGTGTGGCTCATTTACTCTAAGACAGCCTCTAAACACATTTTAAAATGTATCATTTAATATTCATTTATTATTTCTTCAAAGCTAGGTTTAGTAGACAACTATTACTTGTGATTAAGAATTATTTATTCATTTAAGAAAAAGTAGCCAGTATTTACATAGTTTACAAGCTGGCATTATTTATCAGGGTATAGATATTGGAGTGAAGCATTTGTTGTATTGGTTAAAGCCTCTGAGAGATTCTGACAATATTCTGTGCTTTCAAAAAAAAACACCTGATGGATGATATAGAGATGTCCCTATAATAGAATAGTGACAGGTTTTTCATTAATCTGTTCTGACAGTGTAATTTAAATTTTGGCTTGTGGAATAGATACCTTCTGAAGGTTCTGGTTTTTGACAATATTTTGCCAGTATCTGGGTAACCGTATCTAGCATGCTAAATTACTTGTGTCATTCTAGCCTAACTGACCATAGCTTCTTATCTTATCTACCTAGACAATCAGATTTTTCTTTCAGTACTTTATAAGAATAACCAATTTTTATTAATGAAAATTGATATAAAATTATTTTACTCTTCCAAATCTCAAATGAACTAGATACTAGTGGTTGTGGAAATTAAATCATTTTTCAAAAATTCTATATATTTCATTTCCCCCCACCCCGTGCCTCCTGAAGTGTAACAGAACAACCTCAAGCAGGTTCATTCACAATTATCTCTTTATTGACATATACCATGATATTGTTCCTTTTGATTCCATTATAGTGGCATCAATTATCATTAGAGTACATTGGTGGCACATAGGGCATGGGTATAGTTCAACATGAAGCGGTGGTTGTGAAGGAGGAAAATGATTAATCCATCCTTCTTTCCATTGCTAGGAAAGTTACAGGTAGTCCTCATTTAACAATCATTAGTGGCTGTTTGAAGTTGCAATTAATCTTTCTGCAGCTATAGTATTTAAGACTTGTTTTGAAATTCTGTGGGCTTACGGCTTGCATCATCACATTTTAGGGTTTTGGCTTGCATTTATGACTGTTTGCATAATCCCATGGTCACGTGACCATAATGTTGGGTAATGTCCGTTTCCAGTGTTTACATTTGATTGTCAGGGAAAAATACCCATTGTGGAAAACAAACTTCCACATAGTTACCTAACTGCATCTTGGGTGCTTGGTAACCAGCTTCCATTTATGGCTGTTTTCAATGCCTGCAGTCAGATGATCATAGTTTTTGGTTGTATTGGCCAGTTTCTAATATTTACTTCCAGAAGAAAATTAAGGTATTTGCTTAACAACCATGGTACTTGCTTAATGACCTCTGCAGAAAAAGTTTATAAACTTGGATGCAGTCATTAGTGACCTGCGTAATAACCACAATGCCTTACAACCATAATTCTGGGCTAAATTCCAGAAATCAGTTCTGAACTACCTGTATTCCAGTCTTAGGAAATTAGGGGTAAAGTAGTTTTTGATGATAAATTGGCATATATTATGCATTTAATTCATTTTGCAACATAAGGCTCTGACTATTATGCCAATATGTAAATAATGAAGAAAAGAAATATATACATACTGTACATACAGTAATCACAAAAAAGTATGTGTATGTATATGTATATGTATGTGTATGTGTATGTGTGTGTGTATGTATGTATGTATGTATGTATGTATATATATATATGTGTGTATGTTTATATGTATGGTGTATGTGTATGTATATATAATTTAGTGTCACAACCCCTGGTATGCCCCAATTATGGGAGGAAGCTAACAGCTTCCATTATCTGTTAATCGGCTCGTCACAAGAGTCAATCATGACAGAAATCCAATATTTTTACTTTTGCCTTTGTTATATTTGTGTTATACTTGTGCTGATAAATAAATAAATAAAGGGAGACTAGTATAGATCTATTTCAAGCTATTTAGCTCTCATCCCTTATTGGGATTCGAACCTGTGCTGTGTTACATCTTAGGCAGATGTGTTAACCACTGAGCCACAAGGTATTTATCAGCACAAATATAACACAAATATAACAAAGGCAACAGTAAAAATATTGGGTTTCTGTCGTGATGGACTCTTGTGACAAGCCGATTGACAGATAATGGAAGCTGTTAGCTTCCTCCCATAATTGGGGCATACCAGGGGTTGTGACACTAAATATATACCTTCCTCCCTGGCTTTATATGTATGTATATGTATGTATATGTATGTATATGTATGTATATATGTGTATATATGTGTATATATGTGTATATATGTGTATATATGTGTATATATGTGTATATATGTGTATATATGTGTATATATGTGTATATATGTGTGTATATATATATATATATATATATATATTCTATACCTTTTTGTGATTACAGTCCCGTTTATATTTGTTTAACTGTTTTTTATTTGAACTTTTATAAATATCAGTTTTAAAACATTCCCAACTGTTAAATAATTGATGGAATAAAATATTAGGAAACATTATTTATTTAGAAAAAAAATATGCCCATCGTACTTTCATAATGGTGGGTGGTAACTGGTCCAGAATTTGACTGGAAAGAGAAATCTAGTTTTTCAAGACCCCCTGAGGCTATGCATCTGTCACTTTCTTAATAGCTTTTCTAAAAAGGGAGGTTTGAACACTGGATGAAAACCATGTATTACTCTTTGATCCAATGATAATTTATTGAGAAGGGGACAGGCCATCACGTTATTTAAACAAGCATTCAGCACCGCTTAAACCCAACTACATGACACCTCACAGGAGGCGTTGAGCAAATAGAGGAGCATAAGTTTAAAACAGAAACCAGAACTTTCATTTTCAGAGAACTTGTCTACTTCCTGAAGGCTAACTGAATGAAACTCGCTACAAATATCTAGAAAAGATTGTGCCTTCATCATTTCCATAGGACCTGTTCTACTAAAGTCAACTTTGAGCAGATCTGAGAGTGTTTGCCCAACAGCTGCATAGAATAGTCTTCATAGTGAACCTGCATGGGCTCTCCCAACCTCTGCATACAAAGAAGGAATGTGGTCATCGATAACAGGGCTACTAGATAGCTGTCTAGCATAGAAGAATGCTTGCTTTGCCACTTTTTTTGTTTTTTGTTTTGCCAACAGGCAAGTTCCAATAAAGCTTCTTCGAGATTGGTTTTTGTCTTCCTATAGGCATTTCTTGTGACATTCCATCTCCCAGAGCATTTTAGAAAACCAGTGAGCTCTATAGGATTCCCAATCATAGATTCCAGAGAGACATAATTTTGTTGCACTCATTCTAGGCAGTGATTAAAGCTTCAGCCAGAACATGCAAGAGAGCTTCAGGAATAACCCCAATTGCTTCTGGAACCTCCTAGAACCTTATTGGATCAATCAGTTGCCTGAGACACTGAAAAAAATATGACATGACCATTTTTCACACTTATGAGTAGCACCCCCATGATTTACATTCAGATGCTTGACAACTTACTCATCTTTATGACAGTTGCAGTGTCCCAGAATCATACAATCTCCTGCAATCTTCTGACAAACAAAGTCAATGGGAAAACTAGATTAATTCACTTAACAAATGTGGTGAGAATAGTCATAAAATGGGACAATACTCACTTAACAAATTTCTCACTCAGCAATATAACTTTTGGGCTCAATTATGGTAATAGGTTGTGGAATACCTATATTTCCATTAAAACAGAATTGTATACCATGTTTTCCCGAAAATAAGACAGGTTTTTTTTTTTATTCCCCTGGAATAAGCGCTTGGCCTTATTTTCGGGGAGGTCTTATTATTTTTGAGCTGGTCACCTCATGGCTGCTGCTCTGTTGCAATTTTTTGAGGGGAGGGCATGTGTTCAAAAGCTCAATTGGGTTTATTGTCTAGGGAGGTCTTTTTTGGGTGGAAACAGTATTTAATTGCATTTAATTGCTTGGTATAATAACACTGCAGATATTTTATTAAATTACAAAGTTTTACTTCTAAGATTGGTAGTATATTTTCTGATTTCATTTAAATACATTACATTAAGTCAGAAACATGTGAAATTTCCTTAGCTGTCCTTGGAGCACAATCCTTTAAGGCACTTGATGGATTCCATTCCACTCTGGGGTCCTCAGGCCTATTTTCAAAACCAGGTCTTCAAAGCCTTGTGAAAGAGTGTCAAAGTGGGGACTAATCTTATTTGTACAGGGAAAAGTTCCACAGGAAGGGAGCTAGCATGGAAAAGGTCCTTTGTCCTGCTAGATGGCCTTCCTTAGTAGAGGGGTCCCGTTACTTTGCCTGTGCCCCTGCTATGGTAGGTCATGTAGATGTGACCAGGAAAAGATGGTTCTTGAAATAACCAAGTCCCAAGCTATATAGGACTTTAAAGATGACAACCACATCCTTAATTAAACCTGGAAACAACTTGGTAGCCAATGCAGCTCCCACAGAAAAGATGACACATGTGCATGCCTAAACCTGAACAAAACCATGCAAGGCACCAAATTTTGAACCAATTGAAACTTTATGATAATTTTCAAGGACTGTCACATGTACAGCACATTGCACTTGTTAAGAAGGGAGGTGACTAGGGCATGAATAACTGTGAGTAGGAATTGTTGGTCCAAGCCAATCACAGTATCCAAAAACCCCTTTCTGAAAAACACTGTTGGAGCTCTATCAATAAACACAGACATACGCTGCTGCCATATTCCCATAATATTATGTGTCTTCATTCCAGTTTTTCTAATATGTGCTTTATTATTCCTTTTGTTACTTTTTAATATTTGGTAATTTTAGTATTTGGTAATACTGGTATTGCCACAATAACTGGTTTTCTTTGTTAGCTATATTAATGTGTTTTATTTTATGCACTTATTTAAATGCATTTTTTCTGAAAAGACATCCATCATTTCATCAGACTCTTAAAGGAATCCATGGCACATGGATCCAGGAGTTAGTAAACCCTTTCTTAGAAAAAAAGCAAGAGTTTCTTAAGAATCATAAGGCAAATACAGAGATTACTCACAGCATTGGTAATGACATTTTCATACAACACATTAAACCACACCTGAAAAAAAAATCAATATTCTGCCCTACAAGATCATAGAGGGATTTTTTCAAGTTCACTTCGCTAGATAGATGTTTATAATTAAGATTGACTCCCATAGATTACTTTAGGACTATTCTGTCATAGTCTGGTTGACTCTCTGAAGATGTATTATTCCTTATTTGACACCTTCTATCCCTCTCAGTCCAGATAGGCTTAGCTTGATTCTTACCAGAGACCCCAGGGAGTTGAATCTCTTCATCTGGGATCTATGTCTCCTTCTTGCATAAAGTTAGTCCAATTCTTTGGTCCTTGAAGATTTTCTTCACTTTGAGTTGGACCTTCCTTCACCCTGACTTCTAAAAATTTCAGCTATGTTCTTACCATAGTTCTGCCCATAGTTCTGGGGACTGATTAATTGTCTTCCTTTGCCAGAATCTAGCACACCTCAGCAGTGTGGATAATTCTAATTCCACCTTGCTTATATCTTTAATTTTTATATTCTGTCTATCTTCCTATCTTCCTTCCATCTTGTTACTTTCCAGGTGATCTTCTTTTAAAATCTTCCAGTTGTCTCCTTTTCTTTCATCCCACGAGAAAGGTCTTTTTTCCTGAACAAGGGTAGAGCTGAGAATTGTTGGGAAAGGCTGAACAGTTCCTAGCTGTTGCGCCCTGATAATGATGTTGATTCCTTGTCTAGGAATCAGAAGTCAGTCTTGAAGTGGCAGAGAGAATATTGAGAGTAGTTGATTCACTATAGATCCTTATTAGTGTGTATCTGTCACTAGGATTTTCTACACCAGAGCCTAAACCTGCTTGAATCCCAGAGTAAACTAAATTCCTTTCTGGATTCAGACTCTCTACCACTTTAATCATGCTAATGGCTTTGTGGATTGTATGAAACAGGTTTAATATAACTCCTGATAGATTGATTTTCCCATCTACCCTTTGTGGGAAAAGCAAATCCCAATCACTTTCCTTTCTATGACTGAAGGAGAACTGTGTTATCTGGGGGTGGGGGATGTAGAGTTTAATAGCAGCTTTTCCAACTAACAATGCTTACTAAAAGACATACATTTTTTTTTAGCTGCAGCTCACTTCATCAGGTACACACAGTGGCTAGAGTGATACAGGACTTAAATTGAATGAAATGGGAGTGGAGAAAGGAAGAGAAGTTGGGTATGTAGAGCCAGGTTACATGTCATAAAATGCCATTAACAATTGTAATCCATTAAATCATTCTCAGATTGCCTGAAGCCTTTTGATGTTCTGCATTCTCTTACTCAGGGCTGTTAAAGTCTTGTTCCCCCCCCCCCCCAAAAAAAAAAAAAATAACCATTTTGAAGTTTGCCAGACAGTATCTTGGGAGGCCAAAAGACCATACAAGGTTGTCTTTAATCTGTCTTTGTATATTTGGAGTTTGTGATGGTGCTGTTTGCGATGGTGATGCTGCTGTTGTATAGGTGTGGTTAAAAGTAGACATTAGAGTTTGTGGCAAGATTTGGTTCCTATCTTAGCATCACTATTGTTTTTTTCTTATTTCTAAGAATTGGATTTCTTATGGAAGAGTTTAAATCATATTCATATATCTGTGTGTCCAAAATGCATTTTTCAGGTTTTATTATAGGAGGAAAATGATAGCAACCTTTTCCATCCCTAAATTTGAGTTTATGCTTTAAATAAAATGAATTGGTTGAATTAGATTTTATGATTTTTGGCTATCAGAGTAAGAGAGTACTTCCTACAATGTCTACATTAAGACATATTAATATGATTATTATTATTATTATTTCCCTAATACTGTCATAATTATTGTTCAGTGCTACATTTCATTGAGGGGAAATATCTAATGTAAATGTATAGCATGCATATAATAAATAATATATAATCAATCAACTTTTGCATTAATCATTTCTCCTAAATTTATTTCTAAATTTTACATGTTGCTATAGAAGTGATTTTTTGCAACTAATCAAGTATTCTTCACCTCTATGGATTTATGATTATTTAAACCTTTTAAATCAGAATTGCTCTTTAGAACAATTTCTATTTTCACTATTTTCTGTGCCAAACCTCTGAGAAAAACGAAGGATTTATTATTGTAAATCAAATAGAAAACACCTTCTCTATAATTGCTTAGTTTTCCAACATGTTTCCATATAGAAACTTATTGATAAGTATGGAGATGTTCCTATTAGGGATTCTGTTATATCCTCATTCTACATTTAGTTTCTGAGAAAACCTGTTCGGTATGAAAGTATTAAACATTGTGCCCTACTATTCTGATCGAAACAGCAGCCACATGTTTCAGGTTGCTGTTAGGAGAAATCATTTATCCTACCTCTATATAATTGAGATTAAATTCTGTGCACTGAATTTTTCATATAGATATACACCCAACAATTATTTATTGATGCATTTCTTAATATGGTATCACCTTTGTTTGGCCATAGCAGCTGTCACAGTTTCTTACCTCATATGCTTCATACATTTTTAGTAATAGGAAGTGGAAATAAAAGATTAATCAGTACCAAGGATGAGAATAGAAAGATTTGTGTATTGCCTAGCAGTTTTCCTGTTGGCATAGAGATCAAAATCAGCAGAAATGACTTCTACTTGGCTTCACTACATGGTTTTTTTCCTCCCCACTGAGGGAGATAACACTGTTATTGGCACGACTGAATACAATGTCTATTCTAAATACCAGATATGTTGTGTTCAACATCAGCAGTTTTAATACAAGCATTCCATAACACAGTATTAACTAACATTACATCCAACAAATTTTCAGCACTGTTTAAAGTTGGGTTAGCATCAGAGGTGGTATTCAGCAGGTTCTGACCAGTTCTGAAGAACCGGTAGCAAAAATTTTGAGTAGTTCAGAGAACTGGTAAATACCACCTCTGACTGGCCCCTCACCCATCTATTATCTGCCTCCCGAGTCCTAGCTAATTGGGAGAAAATTCAGACTTTACAGTATCCTTCCCTGCCATGCCCACCAAGACATGCGCACCAAGACACACCCACAAAGACACACCTAGAGAGGTGGTGGTAAAAAAATTGGAATCTCACCACTGGTTAGCATACAATCTTGGATCAAAGACATGTGATCCATTATTGTGGACTAAAAGGCTCTGAAAATCTGTAGATGTGTGGACTCCAGTTGGTATCTTAAATTTATGTAAAGTATAGAGAAATAGTTTACATAAATTTACATAGAGAAATAAACTCAGATATTTTTATGCCAGCTTTTATTATTTTAAGAAATAATTCAGTGTGGTGAACATACATAATACTTTTTCCTCCTCCAATTTTCCCAATTAAAAAAAGTCATGTGAAGTGGGTTGAGCTTCACAGAGGGTGACTGGTCTAAAGTCACCCAGCTGGTTTTCATGCTTATGGTGGGATAGGAAGAGGAACCCTCCTGGTATCTAACTTGGTGCCTTAACCACGATACCATGAAGCCAGCAGTGACGTGTGGTGAGTTTCATGGCCGGTGAGGTGAAAAAAACCTCGAGCCCCAATGCTCCAAACTCAGAGGCTGGATTCAGACAACATGTGCACACCTGGTGTGGGTTTCCACTTGCTTGCGTGATGAGCACCTCCCACACACCTGTATGTCAGAAGCGGAGCCAACTGCGGGGAGCCCAGCCAGCTATGGGGGCTTAGCCAACATACCGCGACGGAAGCATGCTGTGCACATCCCGCGGAGAGTTGGCTTCTGCCACTGCTGCTGCCGCCGTTTTCCCCCTCAGTAACTTTGATCCAGGAGGGAACGGCCTCCCTGTCAATCAGCCACATGCCAGCCGAGGGAGCCCAATTGTAACCCTAGGCGGCCACATTTCTGTTGTCCCTCAGAAGGGAAGGCGAAGGGGGGGTTATGTGTTCAGGATTTGGATGGGTCTCCGTTGAACGAAACCGCAAGCTCCTTTTAAAGCGAGGTCGGGGGAGAGGGCGGAGGGGCGAGCCAGCCAGCACTGCAGTGGAGCTATGCAGGAGCCTAGCAAAGAGGGAAGCCATGGCGGCTGTCCCTAATTCAGCAGGTTCCTCGCCGGCTCACCTCTCCGTGCCCCCTCCAAGCCTCTGTTTGTGGCCGGCATCCCCCACACACCCCCACTCCTACCCCTCATTTGGCCAAGGCGCCGAAGCCTTTGATCTGCTTGCTAACACCCCCCCCCCCCTGACTCAGTTGCGATTGCTCCCCTCGGGTGAGAGCAAAGGACGAGGAAGGCGGGGAGGGCACCCGGGGGCACCTCTGGCTTTGCAAAAGGAAACGTCAGGAGAACCGCAGCTCTTACCTTCCACAGCCATTCTCTCAGAGCTCGCTTAGTGCATGCATAATTTGCCTGCCCAGAGATGCTTCTCCTCCTCCTCCTTCCTCCTTCCTCCTCCTTCCCCCACCTCCTTCTTTCCTTCCTTCTCTTTCTTCTCCCTTCACGATTTTCTCTCTCTCGCTCATCTGCAACCGAAAAGTTCAACCTGCAGTGAGGAAGGCTTTAGCGCACTTTCCCTCTGGAGCCTAGGAAATGGAGTCTCTGCCCTCCCCGCCCAAGCAGCACAAGGCATGATTTGCTGCTCCCAGATCAGGAGAAGAATCATGTGCCTCCTTTGAATTTTTCGCTTTTTAACCCTTGCTTAACTCTTAAAAGGCGAAAAATTCCTTATGCAAAGGAGGGCCATAGTTCTCTCGCTTCCCCCTACAGTTAACACTAAGGGTTCCACCACAAAAGCGCGTAGGACAAAATCGCGCTCGACAAAAGCGCGCTGTGACGTCATCACAGCGCGACGAAAAAGTTCGAAAAATGTAAAAATAAAGCGAAAACCTTACCCTAAGCCCCCCAAACCTAACCCTAAACCTAACCCTAAACCTAACTCTTAACCTAACCCTAAACCTAACCCTAACCGTTAAAGTAACGAAAAACCTAACGCTAACCCTTAACCTAACCCTAACGCTAACGCTAACGCTGTAAAGCTAACCCTAACCCTTAACCTAACCCTAACCCTAACCCTAAACCTAACCCTTACCTTTATGTGAATCGGCTTGCTTTAATTTAATTTTTATTAATTTTTATTTGAATTTTTCGATCTTTTTCGTCGCGCTGTGATGACGTCAAAGGCGCGATTTTGTCGATCGCGCTTTTGTCGTCCGCGCTTTTGACAGGTCACGAACACTAAGCAGACTCAGAGTCACTGTGACTTGGAGTCTGGCAGTAACTACCTTGGCCTTTTTAATTATTTTAAAAATCCTTTCCTTTTCCTCATAAGACTGGTGAGGCCCCGCCTCCCCTGCCTCCAGTGACTGCACGTCCCTGGAAGCCAGCCCATAGAATCCTCATTTTGCTGAAGGAATTTTATCAGCAGTTCTTTTCTATAATAAATGAGTATTCAGAGTATTCATTAGAAAGCATTACTAGCCTGTCTAATTTTTGTGTTTGTAAAATGGAAATGATTGTGAATTAAAGTACCATTGGCCACTCCTGCCTACCTAGCAGTTCGAAAGCATGCAGATCTGAGTAGATAAATAGGTACCACTTCAGTGGAACGGTAACAGCAGTCCATGCACCTCAGCATATAGTCATGCTGGCCACATGATCTTTGGACAACACTGACTTCCTCAGCTAAGAAACAGAGAAGAGCACTGCCCCCTATATTTGGACATGACTGGAGAAAGGAAACTGTTACCTTTATTGCTGAAGAATGTAAGAAGCTGTTTTCTATTGAGTCAGATCTTTGGTCTTTTTATCCATTCAGCCCAGTGTGATGTTGTCAAGAGATTTAACCTATAATATATATGTCAGTTACATGGATTTTTGCACAAATATATATATATTTCAGCTGTAGCCTAGACAATTATACTAAAAGTGAAGAATAAAGGGAAGAGTAACTACAGTTGCATTCAGGCGTTCATCAATCACTCTAACAGAACCACTTTTCCTTCTCTTTTAATATAAAAATAATATTATATTGTACAATTGGTTGATTTTATTTCATTATTTTCAGGTTGTTTCTCTCAAAGTTGCCTTCAGCGTTTTCCTCTATTTTCAGATTTGTTTCAGGCATCGGAAGCCATTAATGGACTGTGGATTATAGCTTAAGAGTCAAAGCATATTATACAAACACACTGTCTGATTCTCTGGAACTTTGTTCCAATTATTAAACAAGAAAATTGATTTAATTTATGATGAAAGAGATATGGTTGGGAAAGGCAATCACAAGATTAGATAATGAATGAATAAAAACATGATTTTAATATAAGCTGAAACAACTATAATGCATAAGTATATTTGCAGCATACAATTGTTAAAATGTTACCACTGCATAGAAATTATTGTATAATAATATTTAATGGCAAATATATTTTTCAGTCCTTTAGTTACTATATTTTTTTCCAATGAATCATTTTGAATTAATAAATATTCCCATACATTAATTGTTATAGTAGTAAGCACAGTATCAGGAAATTAAATACTTTTCATAAACTTAATAGTAGCATTCTTTCAGAGTAGAGATATGTTCAAACCAATTTTTTGGTTTCCTGAAAAATAATTCCTTAATAATCTCATACTCCTTCTAGTATGCCTGTTTTTTTTAATTTTTTTATTATTAATATGATTCCTAAACTTCAGCAGGGTTGTTATCAAGACATGAAATGGTTTTGTTAGGCGACAGCACCATTTTTGCAAGAGTCAGGCAACTGATTCTTTTGAAGGAAAACCAAATCTTACTTATATAGGTGGTGAACCATAAGACAAAAAACAGAGCAAGTTCAGTCTATGATGAAAGATAGACAGCTTCAAAACTAATAAATAATCCAATATAGAAGCAAAGTGCAACACAAATGATGCTATAGCCACGATGATGAACTCTATGGCATGCATGCCACATGTGGCATGCAGAGCCATGTTTGTCAGCACAGCAGCCCTCAGCTCAAACATGCATGCACGTACCAGCCAGCTGATTTTTGGACTTCCAGAGGGCCTGAAGAGGCCGCTTTTCACCTTCCCCAGGCTCCAGAGGCTTTCCTGAAGCCTGGGGAGAGTGAAAACTGCCTCCCCCCCCCCCGGAGGCCCTCTGGGAGGCAGAAATGGATCGTTTCTGAACTTCTGGTTGGCCCGTTGGGCCCATTTATCACCCTCCCCTGGATCCGGAGGCTTTCCTGAAGCCTGGGGAGGACAAAAAACGGGCCCAACAGGCCAACCAGAAGTACAGAAATGATCAATTTGTGCCTTCCGGAGGGCCTCCTGAGGGCCAGGGGAGGCCATCTTTGCCCTCTCCAGACTTCAGCAAAGCCTCTAGAGCCTGGGGAGGGTGAAAACTTCCATGTGCAGCTGGATGGGGCCATTGTGGGTCTGGGCATGCACAATTTTGGCACACCTTTAGAGAAAGGTTACCCATCACTGTACTATAGCATTATACAAAAGACAAATAATGCAAATAGGAATAGTTTCATGTTTTATTACTAATACCACCTTATATTAACTGCCTATTAAAAAACAAACCAATACACTTGCATGCAGAAAAGCAGCAGCTCTCAACCTAAATTAGATACATACTGCTGTAGAGAAACAAATACCATATGAATGGTATCTCTTGTGCTCTCTGGAAGCCACTTTGCAAAAGTAAAATTCCCCAAGAAGTTACATGGCAGGGTTGTAGCTTTTAAAATAGAACCACAGATATTTCTTTAAATAAATAATTCACTAATTTCTATATATGCCTCTGTATAATAAAACTAATTGGAATTGATATTGCCATGTGAGTTCTTTCCACTATTACTGATTAGCATAGTTCTGATCTTACATGATATCATATAAGACTTTTTTTTAAGTGGCAAAGAGTTTAGATATTTTAAATGTTCCATACATGAGACACAATTGCATTTTGATTTCACAAATACAGAGATTAATGGAAAAATGAAAGAGAATTTGATTAGACAAAATACTCTTCATTTGGTCAGTGATAACACAAAATAAACTGGAAGACAAATAGAAAGTACCATGCTACAACAATGGTCCAAAAATGTCCTCGCGAAAAGTGTATCTCTAAGATCAGAGTAGTTTGTATACTATTAACACTGAACATATTTTAGTCTTAATATGTAAAACCAACCATAATTAAATTAAAACAATTACCGAATCTAAAAATCAAAAACATAGTATTTTAACTATAATAATAGTCTATAAAACTGTATCTTGAGAAAATTAGGAAAAAAGTCAGTATAATTTTTCTTGTACCTAATTTTTATTGTGGCACCACAAAACCCAGCACTGAAAAGAGTTGGATGGGTTCAAGTTTTCTAAAATAAGTTTCAAAGATACTAGTCTGATCTTCCTATTTGTTTGCCTAACAGGGATAAAATAAAATTGTCCTGAATGGCCCTGCAAAAATTACAATGTAGTAATACATGGGTTTTTATTTCATTGACACCATATGATCGCATACACTTAATTAAATTTAGTATGTCTATAAACACCACATCTGTTCATTATCAGGATTAAAAGGGCTATGGGTACATTCCATAATTCTATCCAGTTATCACATCTAGTTATTCATAGAACCACAAGTTGTATCCACAGGTGTTAAATCTGCACTAAATATATTTTTAAAGGCATGACTGTGATTGAATGGAAGGCACTCCTGAAACAGAAATCTGCAGAGCTTCAATGCACTTTTTAAAAGAAATGTGTGGTGCAGTAAATAGTCCATTTAATTTCATAAAATTGTTTCTGAGAACAACTTTCGATGACAAATGCTACTTAAGAATTCCTATATTTAACAGCAAGGCATAAGTGAAGCATGCCATTTTTTATGAAGTGTATGGTTTTGGTTTTTGTCTGATAGGAGGCTAAGTGCAGGTATTTTAAAGAGAGACATCCATTTAGTAAGCCTACCATTTTCATGCCAACTGTTTGACTGACTGATTTGCCAGCCAAACCATTCATTAGACTTCCTAGGGGGGAAAGGCAAATGTCCTTCTAAACATTCTTTATGATAATAGCCGGCAGGCTTAATGAAACCTAGTTGCGGTATATATATACTTGGTGTCTTAAATACTTTGGTGGGGAAGAAAAGAAATGCTATCAGGTTACATCTATTCAATCAATTTAGGCCACCAAGGATAATTTTCCAGACTGTTGCATGACATATTATCCATGCAACTTTTGATATTGTTGGTACCTATACAAGTAATCCCTGATTGTTGTATTGTATATGTTCTTCTGAAAGAATAAAATCACAATAACAATACATAAAAATAAAATCTAAAAATAAATGGTCAAGTTTTCAGTGGCAGCAAATTGTTTTTGTTTGTTGGCATCTATGAATCTGAAGCAGTTTGTGTTAGATGAGAAACCATCTCAAAGCAGTAGAAATTAATGGAACTGATTTTGAGATGAATTAAAGGGATCATCAAAAATATACTTTTTGCTAGTTGGATTGGGGCAATGTTTACTGAAAGTATTTATTTCCTTATTAATTACATTAAGAAATCTAGACACCAGCAACTTACAAATGCCTAAAATTGCCTATATTCTGTGGTGGTTTTTTTTTAAGTTTAATAAAAATATATTTTTGAGTGAACAGTGTGGTATATGCAGTGAGCCATGTGCAGATCTCTACATTTGGGAAACAAAACAATCACTTCATAAATGCATGGTGCAACATAGGAGAACAAACCCATCAGGACTAGACTCGGCAGTCCATCTGCATTTAAAAGACACAGGCCACTATTTTGAAGACTATTTTGGACATAGAGGACTGCTGGTTTGAAAGAGGGGTCAAAGAGGCCATCTGCCATATTTTTTGAACTATAACATGCACTGGAATATAAGACGCACCAAGATTTTGAAGAGGTAAATTAAAAAAAAAAAATCCCTCCCCACCCCCCGGAGCACTCTGCAGGCCTCCCAAGCCCTCTGCATGCCCCATTTTTTTGTGAAAACCGGGGCATGCAGAAAGTTTGGCAGGCCTGCAAAGTGCTCCTGGGAGGTGGGGAGGAAAAAAAGTGATGTGTGGGGGTTTGGGAGGTGAAAAACAGACCCGTCCTGAACTAGAGAACTGCCACCTGTCACATGCCAAATGTCCTTGGCTACTTGGACCCAGAAGGCTCAGCCTCAAGAAAAGGCAGGTTGTTGATGCAGGATGATTTCCACTCGCAGAGGGGGGGGGGGAAGTGCTGTGTTTGCAAAGCCTGTGGGGAAGGCAGATGGCATGAAGGGGGCTGCTACACTGTGCTGTGGGCTTTCTGAAACTCCAGATGGGTTCAATCTTCTAAAGGGTGAGGCTTTTCTTTTCTTTTCTTTTTTGCATTTTTATTTTTAATAAAGGCTTCCACCGTCAAAACCTTTTTCTCACCATTCCAGTTTTGATATCCTGAGTCAAGCGCCAAATAAACAAATAAGCCATGCCAAATCTTGAAACTTTTTCGCTTATGCGCAAGTTATGGGGTGAGGGGGGAAGAGAGAATTATTATTATTATTTTTTTGTCAAAAAGAGAGGAGAAAAAAAATGCTATTTGTGGTAACTGAGTCCTGCTTTTAGAAGCATTTGCGGTGGACAATGGATGGTCCAGATTCATCGTATTCCTGCTTGCTGATCCACATTTGCTGGAAGGTAGACAAAGAAGCCAGAATGGATCCTCCGATCCAGACGGAATATTTACGTTCAGGTGGGGCAATGATCTTGATTTTCATTGTGCTGAAAATCAGCGCGGTGATTTCCTTCTGCATCCAGTCGGCGATGCCAGGGTACATGGTGGTGCCACCAGAGAGGACGGTGTTGGCATACAAATCCTTATGGATATCAACGTCACACTTCATGATGGAGTTGAAGGTGGTTTCATGGATGCCGCAGGATTCCATGCCCAAGAAAGATGGCTGGAAGAGAGCTTCTGGGCACCTGAACCGCTCGTTGCCGATGGTGATGACCTGTCCATCGGGCAGCTCGTAGCTCTTTTCCAGGGAGGAGCTGGACGCGGCGGTGGCCATCTCCTGCTCAAAGTCCAGGGCAACGTAGCACAGCTTCTCCTTGATGTCACGCACAATTTCTCGCTCAGCCGTGGTGGTGAAGCTGTAGCCTCTCTCGGTCAAGATCTTCATGAGGTAGTCGGTCATGTCACGGCCAGCCAGGTCCAGATGGAGGATGGCGTGGGGCAAGGCGTAACCTTCGTAGATGGGCACAGTGTGGGTGACACCATCCCCAGAGTCCATCACAATGCCAGTGGTACGACCAGAGGCGTACAGGGAGAGCACAGCCTGGATGGCAACGTACATGGCTGGGGTGTTGAAGGTCTCAAACATGATCTGGGTCATCTTCTCTCTGTTGGCCTTGGGGTTCAGGGGGGCTTCCGTCAACAGCACAGGATGTTCTTCCGGGGTGACTCAGAGCTCATTGTAGAAAGTGTGATGCCAAATCTTCTCCATGTCATCCCAGTTGGTGACAACGCCATGCTCAATGGGGTACTTGAGAGTCAGGATGCCCCTCTTGCTCTGCGCCTCGTCTCCAACATAGCTGTCTTTCTGGCCTATCCCGACCATCACACCCTGATGTCTGGGGCGACCCACGATGGAGGGGAAGACGGCTCGGGGCGCGTCGTCTCCCGCAAAGCCGGCTTTGCACATGCCGGAGCCATTGTCGACCACGAGCGCTGCAATATCATCATCCATGGCAGATCTGTGTTGGGTGGAGGCTGCTTCGAAAGGCTCGGTGGTGGCTTATCGGAGACCCTTCGGGCTGGAGGCGGTTGTGGGGGGGAAGGGCGCAAGCGAGGCAGCTGAGCGATCCACCGGCTGGACGGGGGGGAATAAAAAGAGGACCACGGGGCGCCTTGACGACTCGAGGCTTTTCTTGATCTCAAATCTGCTTTTCTCTACCCCTCCTATGGCAGGGCAGGACTAAACATCTCTCTCTGCATTTTATTTTTTTCCCTGTGACCGGCGGTGAGAGAGCCATTTCTCCCAAGGAGCAGCAGTCAGCTTGTTTCTTCTCTTCAGCAAGGAGGGAAAGACAGGTGTGGGCTGCAGCAAAGAGATATGGTAGCTGGGTACATTAGCAGCAATAACAATAAGCACTGCATGACATATGCGAGCAGATTGGGGGGTTGGAGGAAGGGAAGAGGACTGATCTTTTCTCTACAAAGGCTTTTCTCGGGAGCCGACTGCCCTCTGCTTGGGTCATCTGGAGAAGGGCTAGGAAGAGCTGCTGGCCACCTTGCCTTACACCTCCTGTGCAACACCCGCTTCACCAATTGAGTCCTGACCTCCATGCTTTCCTGGGCCTCTTGCGCGTGTGGGCCAGTGGGTGAGCGAGGTGGCGCAGTGGTTAAATGCAGCACTGCAGGCTACTGCTAGATCAGCAATTCAGTGGTTCAAATCTCACCAGCTCAGGGTTGACTCAGCCTTCCATCCTTCCGAGGTGGGTAAAATGAGGACCCAGATTGTTGGGGGCAATATGCTGACTCTCTGTAAACCGCTTAGAGAGGGCTGAAAGCCCTATGAAGCGGTATATAAGTCTACTGCTATTGCTATTGCTACCTTTGGAGTATAAGATGCACCCAGATTTTCATCCTCATTTGGGGGGAAGGTGTGTCTTCTTCTCTGAAAAATATGGTATGTCAATATTGAACAGCCCTCTCTCAACAGAGGTGGAAGAATACCATACCATCTATTTCCAGTGTATTGTACAGCACAGTCCTTCCAACAGTTCCAAGGGGACTCCATACCCATTTGCATTACTCAGGTGACTTTGAGGACACAGATAATCCTCCAGGTTTCATTAATGAGTGCTAAAAGAATGCAAATGACTAGCTCTCTGCAAGAAGTATAAATCCTTCCATTCCCAACCATCCAGTCACAGCTGAAGAAGCTTCTTGGATAAGAAGGGAAACTTCTTCAAAGAAAAACCAGAAAGCCCAGTTGTCTCTTGAAAAAGCACCTTTTGGAGAACCATGACTTGGATGATTAAGAATCTCCAATAGCTATTGTGCAATTATTGATTCAACCCACTCATGCTATTGCTTTGATAAGATTCTATACGAATACATCTCCATATCCTATGAGTGCCCTGGGGTTATGGTATACTTTATATGTAAAATTTTTGCATCAATTTTCAAATGGGATTCTTATGGGCAGTTCAATCAATACCATCTCTACTTACAATCCATGTCTAAGTCCAGTGAAGTTTGCTTTCTAATAGGTGTTTTTAAATTTTCACCCCAATGCATGTTTTTTTTATCATGATAATATGAGGATTCCCACTAGTAAAGAAAGGCAATGTCAGAGACTGCTCCAACTATCACACAATTGCATTTTTCATGCAAGCAAGATTCTGAAAAGGTCATTAAACAGAGGGCACAGAATGTCATCGATCAAGAGTTATCTGATGTACAAGTTGGTTTTATAAAGGGGCGTGTTATTCGAGATCGTATTGCCAATATTAGATCGATTATGGAAAAGGCATGAGAATATCAAAAAGGGACTATATATGTGTTTTATTGATTACAGAAAAGCTTTTGACTGTGTAGAACACAATAAGCCATGGGCAGTTCTGCTTGATCTTGGTGTCCCCACCTTATCAGACTTTTCAGATCAGTATATACTGATCAGAAAGCAAAAGCGAGAGCACTTTATGGCGACACAGATTAGTTCAGAATCAATAAGGGATGTAATTTATTACCATTTTAATCACTATTTTTGTTCAATCTGCATGCTGAATTGATCATTAGAAAATTAGATCTGAACTGATCTGATGCTGGAATGAAAATTGGGGAAAGAACCATAAATAATTTGCGGTACACGGATGATACAACACTATTAACTGAAAATAAGGAAGAATAATCTGGAAAATCAAGGATGAAAATGAAAAAGTAGGATTGAGTCTTAACATCAGAAAAACAAAGATAATAACAACAGCTATAGATGGACACATGATGTTTAAAATCTATAAGGAGGAAATAGAATTAGTTACAAAATTTACTTTTCTTGGATGAAAAATTGTTCAGGATTCTACTCCTGAAATCAAACACAGGATAACCTTAGACTGCACTGCAGTGGTTAACATAAATAAGATCTGGAAGATAGAGATATTGATATAAATACCAAAAGACTTGTTAGGGAACTCTATAATGATGAATGGGTGTGAGAAATCCATTCCAAGTCTCTAAGAATGGCTGATAAACGAAGAATTGACATCTTTGAACTGTAATGCTGGCATAAATTATTGCGTATACCATGGATAGCTAGAGCAACAAAGATAGAGGTGCTGAATCATATAAAACCAAACATATCATTAAATCACAAGATTATGTCTGATTTACTTTGGCCATGTTCTGCATACAATTTCATCAGAAAAGTCAATGATACTAAGAATGGTTAGTTGAACAAGAAGAAAGGGCAAGCAAAGAACATGCTGCTTTGAAAACTCAAATCTGATAGAAAGATTAACATCAAACAATTGAAAAAAGCTGTGCTGACAGGGTAGCATGGAGAGCACTTACCTAAAAAGTCCCCACAAGTTGGACAAGACTGGTGGTTAAAGCAAACAAAAAATATGAGGTTTCTAACTAGTGGTGAAATTCATTTTTTTTACTACCAGTTCTGTGGGTGTGGCATGGTGGGCATCGCCAGGAAAGGATCTTGCAAAATCTCGATTCCCTCCCCACTCCTGGGAAAAGGATATTGCAAAATCTCCATTCCCACTCACTCTTGGGCCAGCTAGAACTGGTATTTTCCAGTTCTCCGAACTACTCAAAATTTCTGCTACCAGTTGTCCAGAACCTGTCAGAACCTGCTGAATTTCACCCCTGCCTCTAGCCTTATTTAGGAAATACATTTGCATATTGGTCTCAACATAAATTACAGGTAAGCAGCCTCTTCCTCTATAAACCAATGAAGAACCAGTATACACTCAAATGTTTCTATGTCAACTATTGTACTGACAATGGGGGATTCTAATTTACATTTATTTATTTACGTAGAGGCTGACAAATGTGTTAAAAAATAAAACCATAAGTAATAATAAAACCATAAAATAGTAAGAAACAAACCCTATGAGGTTGAAAAAAATAATTCCTCAAGCAAATAAATTTGTACAGAAGCTTGGTTTTCACCTTGGAGTGAAAGCCAGGTTTTCAAAAACTTCCTGAACATCATCAGGGTAGGAGCCATGTGAAGCTTGGTGGGGCGAGGGGAGATGTTCTAGGTAACAAGTGCTACATTGTAAAAATACTATGAATGGCTTAGGTAGCAAGAAGCACCTTGAATTGTACCTAAAACTGAATGGTGAGCAATGTAGCTCTCTGAGTAGTATTGTCACAAGAGCATACCAACATTCACCAGTTGTTACCTTCATTTTAGACCACAGGTAGACTTTGAGTGGTCTCAAAGTGCAACTATGTAGCCTACATTGCAATAATCCTGTCATGAGATGACTAAAGCATGAGTGACTACCTGGCCCATCTCCTGATTCAATAACAGGTACAACTGATACACAAGATGAATCTTTGAAAGTGCCTTCTTTGTCCCAGTAGCTATTTTTTCTTCAAGTAGTTGTTTCATACTCAAGAAGCAAATCTAACTGTGCCCAGTCCTGAATTACTGTCCCATCTAGGACAGTTAAGAGGCCAAAATAGTCATAGCCTTCTGGAACTTCTACCTCAAACCCCTATCATACTTCAGTTCCTTTTTTCCTTCACGTCCTGTTTCTGGCTGCTTTAATTAAGAAGCATTTAAGATTACAGACTAGTTTGTACTATCAGTAGTTGATCTTCTAAGGTGTGATGGTGGTTGACTCAGCCTTCCATCCTTCCGAGGTGGGTAAAATGAGGACCCAGATTGTTGGGGGCAATATGCTGACTCTCTGTAAACCGCTTAGAGAGGCCTGAAAGGCCTATGAAGCGGTATATAAGTCTACTGCTATTGCTATTGCTATTGCTATTGCTATTGGTGGCTGCTCCATCATATTAAAAAAGCCTTGCCTGAGGGAAGCTTTAAAAAAAATAATTCAAGGAGAGGAGAGTTCCATTTTTAAAATAAGTTTCACGAGGAAAATGGATAAGTAAATTTATAAAGAAGGGTACCCTAATTTTGAAAGTATCTAATTTAGTAGAGAGTATGGGAAAATTAGTTGAAAAATTGGAATTCCTATTTTTAAATGCATCAATTGTTGGCTGTAACCACATTTAATCTCATAAAATACACCCTCTTATTTAAAGGCCAGAATAGGCTCATCATAGTGAATATCATGCATCTATATGCTGTTAATACTATTTATTTTTTCTATATCAGAAAAAGCAGATTTCCTATCTGCTGAAATGAATACATGAGTTGTTACTGTGTTCAGCTGCATTAGCTGGTTTTGTCACACAGTGCTATAATTAGTAACCAAGTAAGTGTTGATTACTTGAATTTATTTTTATAAGGTTTTTTTAAACTCAAACTTTTGTTCTTGTTGTTTAAAGATAAATGTAAAGATGAATGCTTCACAAATATTTAAAATAATTTAAACTTAACCCTGTACAATATTCCATTTTTTTTGTTCATATTAGAAGAAACAGTCTTCTGAAACAAGATGAATTTGTCTGGCATTTTAAGACTCTCTTATCTGACTTTACATGGTGAAAGGCAGCTTCAGATCTTAGTTACCAAATAATTCATGCATCGCTAGCAGACATTAAAATTTGAAAAAGGAACAGCAGCAAAAAAAATAAAAAAGAAGACCGAAAGCTTGAAGGAGAATTTTCTTTCAGTAAATTAGTGACTATGACAAGGTTATGTACCATTCCAGAGGGATGAAATGTCTAACCTTTTAGCTTCAAGAGGCTTTATGCTTTTCATTTTCTGCTGGATAAAAGCTTAATATGGATTAAAGGGCAGATTCTTTTTTTAAAAAATTCAGATAAAGCTATATCCAGATTTTATACTTCATTATTTATTATGTGCAATATAAAAATATACACCCTGCATGCATTAATATATAGGCTTTGTTGCATATATGGCATACTATATGATTTTAGATATAAACAGATCTAAACATAAGATTGTATGTTATTTTAAGGACATATATACGATTGTATGTCATTTTAAGGAACTAGCAAATCAAGAGCTAAACATTGTTTTAATACTTCATTAAGTTTCACAACTACTCTGAATGCAAACTCATTAATGTGCCTCTTAATTCTTAAGAACAGTTATTAGATATAAAAGTGGAGTTGATGTAGAGTAAAACTGCTAGTCTTTTTAATGCAGCATTTGAAACAATTTCATCTGTAACTTTTATCATATATAAATATGTTTTAGATGAAACATTTTAATACTTTATACTATTGTTAAGGGCATAAGAACAAACAAATCAGTTTCAATCCAGCAGGAAATCACACCATATGTTTCAGATAAAGATCTCTTCTGTCTCTTCCTTCTGAAATAATTTTTCCTGGAAACATGAAAAAATTAACATGACTTTGTATACTTGCTTAGATTGTTGCCATGATAGAGCTATACAGTTTTTGTGACAATTACCTTATTTTTTTCATTTAGAGGAACTTAAAAGTAAAGGTGAAACACTTAATAATACTCTGTTATTAATGCCTTCCTTCCTTCTTTCCTTTCCTCATAGCAGTCAGTTCAATGTTTGGTGGCTTGTATATGGTCATTGGATTCCTGTTAAGTATGAAATCTATCAATTATTTAAAAGGATTCAGTAAGTACTGAATCATATTTTTTTTAGAAGAGCTAAAAGCTTCCTGAGTTGAGCAGTTCTGACATCAGAGAACCTCTGCCCATTCTTGCATTCCACCATGGGGAGCACTACTTCTAAGGTGGCCCCAACCTATCAGGCAGTGGTAGAAGAGAAGCATGACTTAGTCAGGAGGGACAGGCTAGGAGTTTAGGAAAGAAGATGCAACCAAGACTGGTGATTGTGAGAGATGACTATCATGCCAGAAAGGTCTCTCTGGGCAAAGAATGTGAGAAGGAGGAAATAAGATCTCTGCTAGGTAAGAAAATAAGGAAACACAGAATATGAAAAAGACTTCATAAAAATATCACTTTGTTCAACAGGGAAAGAGAAGATATAGAAAACCAGTATTTGGGTTTCCTAGATTACATAGATATGTTCTGACAAAAATGGTTCCACCACAAAACCGCGGTAGACAAAAGTGCGGTCGACGAAAGCGCGTATGTGACGTCATCACAGCGCGACGAAAAAGATCAAAAAATGTAAAAATAAAGCGAAAACCTTACGTCGACCGCGCTTTTGTGGAACGCGGTTTTGACAGGTCACGGACAAAAATACTATGTGTCAACTAAGTAATAAAACTAAATATTAGTATACTCGATAAGATAAGGCTGACAGCTAAATGGTTAAAGTAAAATGGCATTTCTCATCTCTTTTTCAAAATAGCCATGCTTCATGATAATCTTCATTACAGTCTTTCTATTCTGGAACGTCTATTCACTGATAAAAAAATATTATTTATTTTCTAGTATGTTTCAGAGTGTCTCTAAAAAGACTCACAATTTTTGGAGAGAAAATCTTGACTAAGAAATAAATATTCTAAAACATTCACGTTCAAATTCTCTGTTATAACTTTGTGGTAATGGCATTGCAGTTGGGTTGTAATCTTTACACTTACATATAAGTGACAAATCATTTTATTAATCGCATCATGCCAAGAACAACTTTAGTATCATAAAAAATGGATACATTTTGAGAAAATCCTCAGCTACTTTTCCCTTCATCCTGAAAATATTGGTAAACATAATTAATTTAAAGCATTTCTACAGCTTTGAATATGTGTGAAAAAATATTTTGTTTGTATTCAGTTAAGCAATATAAACTGTAAATTAATATGTGGACAGTAAATACTGTTGTTTGACTTGGTTTGGAATTCTTGGTTTTCTTTGCCCTGAGGTCTTGGTAATATATTTCTAAAAGGGTATAATCATCATAAATAAAATATGCAGCCATGACAATTACAGAATCCCATATCCATAATATTGCTAGTTATTCAAATATAATTTGGGACCCTGAGAAATATAACACACTGTTCCTACATGTAATTCACTGCTTAACATCCTGTTTATCACTTAATCACATTTTCAATATACTGCATCATTATTATCCATGTAATCAGATACTTTTTGAAATATTAAACCAAAATGCATGTATTAATAAAATGTGTCTCACATAACTGAAACTGTAGGAAGAGACTAAATACATCAGGATGGGAACACTTGTGTAGCAATGTTTGGATTTGGACAAAAAAAGGTTAGACAGAATAGAACAGTGGCCAAACCAGAATGTGTGTGGCTGGTGTGCACAAGCCTCTTTTTGGGGGGCCATTTTTCAGGCCGTTTTCAGGTGATTTTTGGGCTGTTTTAGATCGGTTTTGGGGGGGGCATTTTCAGGCCATTTTTTACCTGAAAATGCCCCAAAATCAGAATGAAAACAGACCAAAAACCAGCATGTTTTTTGGTCCATTTTTAGGCCGTATTTCAGGCTGTTTTCAGGCTGTTTTTCAGTCCAAAAACAGCCCAAAAATGACACAGAAAATGGCCTGTTGGTTTCCAAACTTCTGGTAGGCCTGTTTTGGCCTGTTTGGTTTCCCAGTTTTCGCCATCCACAGGCTCTGGAGGCTTTCCTGAAGCCTGGGGAGGGGGAAAATGGCCTCTCTCCACCCTCTGGAAGGCCAAAAATCAGCTGGCCAGTGCACACATTCCCTCAGATATGGCTCCACGTGCCAGTTGTGGCACACATGCCATAGATTCACCATCATGGAACTAATGCCTGTGAGTGCAAATTTACATGTGAACTGATTAAAATAAATATCACAATTGTCGTTAATAAGATGAAGTAAAATATGTTAGTAATTTTGAGCATTCAAAAATGTATTTAAGAATATACTATAATTTTTCATAGGTAAACAAAATAATTCTGAGGTTGTGATTAGTAATTTTAAAAAGTCTTTAAAACTGTTGTTATTATGTCTGGTGAAAAGTTTTTCATTTATCCTAGATATTTATCTACTTGTATAGCAAACCTTAGGTTAAGGATGAAGGTTTGGCAATTTCTGAATGGGGTTATCCTTAATACATCATATGTGTATTATTATTCATAACAACATGTCAGGCTTGGTATTATATGATTGACAGTTTATATCGTCAGTAAAATTCTAGAGAAAGCTTTGTTTAGCAGTTAGAAAGATTTTATGAAATCATTCTCACTTGCTTGCCCTTTTAGAAATAAAAGCTAATTAACTTCTTGCACAAGCCAATTTGCAGGTACATTGTAAGCACAGGTTAGAATTAAGGAGCAGTAATTGCTTATAATGATGATCAGCATAACTGATGTGATAAATTATGATTAATGAGTAAATTAGCAGTGAATGCTATAAATGACTCTGCTATGAAAATTATTTTAAAAAGAAATGAAGGGCAACCAAACCTACTAAGTGTGCTAGATATGTTAGTAATATTAACTCTTAGATGAAATATTAAAACTTTGGCATAATTCCTAATACTTATCTGTTATTCTTATTGATTCATTTATGTACAAAGAACAGATTTGACAATCTGTAGCAGAAAGGGCTTAGAATCTACAAATAGATACAAATAGCAACATCGGAAGGATGGGAAATAGCAGTGATAAACCACTTAGCAGAATATTGTATTACTGCTCACTTTTAGCTCATAGCTGGGAATTGTAATTTAGAAACAAGGCAGGCTAAAAGTTCCAATGACTGTAATGTTGCATATTTCTGTATTGAATGTTCTGACAGTATGTATAGATGGATGGACATAATGAATACTATTTTTATATTCAAAAGAAAATGATTTAAGATAAAGAAAAGCAACAGTACATGGAACTCATCCCTTAATGTTTTTGGAGATTCTCAGTCATCTAAATATTTAAGATTGCTGCCTGTAAAAGAAGGCGGTTGAATTCACTGCCCACTGAGCTCCTCCCAAATAATTTCATAATGATTGGAAGCCCATCTGAATGGTTTCATGTCATGACTCAGGGGAAGAGCAGCTGATCCAATCAGTTGATGGATCAAGTTCCTCTCACAATAAGGCTTTTAATATATTTTAACTAATAGGAATTATGACGAAAAAAATCACAGAAATAAAACATGTTTACATACTTAAATTATAGTCTTAATAAAAATATAAACTCTAATAGGAATAGTTATTAGCATTAATCTTGATTTTCTTATCAGTTTTGAAAATAAAACACTCAAATGAAGTATAAATTCCACAGGAAAATTGAATGTATTTATAAAGGTAAAGGTCATTAATTGTTAATTAAGTAATTGCATTTGATTAAACCACTTTCCATCCCTTCTAGAATGGATTAAGTATGCAAGGTTTTAGACTGGCACTAAGTTTACAGTTAGCTTGTACTTGCTATATTTGTAGTTAATTTTCTGCTTAATTCTAGGTTGCTTCTGACCTATCTGGGCACTAGAAACACAATTTGCCTATACCTTCTCTAGCAGTTATCCATTCCTTCTTGTTAGATGCTAAGGATATATAGTGTTCAGAATCATTTTCAAGATATCTGGGCACTACAAACACAATTCACCTATACTTTTTCTAGCAGTTGTGTCTTTTCCCAGGAAAAGGCCTACTTACAGTATCATAAATATATAATTCATGTTATCTTGAGCTGTCATAATATGAAATATTGCAAGTTACAGTTTTATAATTGGTATGATTGGGTCAGGTATATGGAAATATATATTTTTCCCCTACAAGTGATGTTTTTATTTATGATTTTGCTTTCAGCTTTATTCCTCTCCCCTCCACCTAACGTTTAGATACAGCAGTTGAGGCACTAGGCAAAATCTTGAGGCAGGAATTTGGCAGTTCTGTCTCTAGACAGAACTCAG
The DNA here is from genome assembly GCF_051295495.1 of Thamnophis sirtalis. NCBI lineage: Eukaryota > Metazoa > Chordata > Lepidosauria > Squamata > Natricidae > Thamnophis > Thamnophis sirtalis. Next base: position 74,974,997 of record NW_028261385.1, on the reverse strand, counting down.
AATGGTTCAAGGACTCTCTGTTCCACAATGAATCATAAATGGGCCCTATTCTATTGATATGAACTGTAGGCTTCCCTTGATAAGCTAAACTATAAGTAGCTAAATTAGCATTAAGCATATACTGTAAAAAAAGAAAAGGTAAAGGATCACTGCGGATTTTACTCTGCTAGTCATTGCCAACTCTAGTTTTCAAACTGTTAGGTTGGCAGGAGCTAGGGCAAGGACAGCAGCTCACCCCATCGCATGGTACTCGGGTCTTGAACCTGGACTGCAGCTTTTCAGCCCACAAGCCCAGTTTCTTAACTATTGAACCACTACACCACCATATCCTATAAGCATATACTGTAAGAGCTTCTTAAATGTTTTATTATAGAAAAAATGATGAACCAATTACAAAATAATTCTTTTGATTCAGTGGTGGGTTTCAATTTATTTTACTACTGGTTTGCTCGTGCGCACACATATGCAGAAGCATCAGGGTGGGTTGGCGGAGCATCCCCCCCCACTGCCACTACTGGTTCGCCCAATCCAGGGTGAACCAGCAGAAACCCACCTCTGTTTTGACTTCAACGTAAGGGATTCAATTTCTGTTTATAGTAAAATTAAAATTCTTGTGTCTCTTTCTTCTGATTATGTACATACTATTATAGAACCATTCTCTTTTGGGTGGTAAGGTTGTTTTCCATCCCTCTTTTGTTTTGGTCATGGCCTGTTCCAATATCAGACTGTTTTCCTCATGACCATGTGAAAACTATTTCACACAATTGTGGTGGACCTTCTCTTCTGTCTTCAGTTGAGTAGAAAACATCCAGCAGTTCTGTTGCCACTGACTAGATCTTTGCCTAATACTAGATCAATCAATATAAGTTTTAATAACAACAATCACCACAAAAATGTTGTGAGGCTTGTATAGTTCTAACACAAAATCATTCATATGTATCGGTCTAGCTGATATATTACTTGATAATACATTGTTTTCTGAGGCTGAAGTTTATTGTTGGTCAACCATTCAATCATTTCCAACTCATGACCCAAGAACAGACACCAGGAGTGGGCTTTTTTTAGTAGTTGCTCTTTCAGTTATTATAAGCTCATAGTAGCATCTAGCTGTTTTGTCTTCTATTGACCTCTTTTGATTGCCTTTCATTTTTTCAAATGTCAAGTTTTTCACAAATAATCTTGCCTTTCCATTACATCTTCAAAATAGCTCTAGCTTCATTATTAGTGTTTTCAGTGAACAGTTTGATTTTAGTTCATCTAGTGTTGAATTATTTGTTCTCCTTGTAGTCCAACTTATTCTTAACAATCTTCTCTGACACTACATTTCAAAGACATCTGTTTTACTTTATTTGATGGTTCTCACCTTTGCTGTTACTGTGATACTTTTGCACATTAATATGTTATTTAGATTTGTCAACTTTTGTCCATAATCTCCTTATTTTTGGCTACAGTTACCATCTCTTTAAATTTTTGAGCCTAGTTAAAGTCTTAAGCAGAAACTATTAATTTCTTAATTGCAGTCTTTGCTACACGTGGTTTTTGTTTTTGATAGAAATGGTCCATGGAACAAGTCAAATATTTATGGAGAACAGTTTTCCAAGTTGGGTAATTACATCAGCACAGCTTTGCTACAAAATTTTAATTTAGATTTGTATGGTATTTTAAAATATAGCATATTGATTATGATGTTATAATTGAAGACTGTACAGCAAGCAGGGAACTGCAATTTTATTTTATTTTCTAGTTTATGCATTATATATTTGTATGTATAAGATTTCTGACAATATCAGCATGTATAATATGTTAAGTCCTGCCTGGAACTGGCATATTATAATGTAGCCAATTGTGTTGCAGGTAGTTCTTGACTTACGATCATAATGGAGCCTACCCCTTACAATTGCAAATTGTGAAGGTTGTAAAGCAGATCACTGACCTGATTTTGTAACTTTTAATGCAAATTTGGTCATGTGACTGTGAAGGAGTGACTATAAGAACTGTGGAAGTGGTTTGTCTGTAGCCCCAGGGAGGTCCATTGTAACTTTGAACCAGTGGTGAAATTCAATTTATTTTACTACTGGTTCTGTGGGTGTGGCAGGGGAAGGATACTGCAAAATCTCCATTCCCACCCCACCCCAGGGGAAGGTTACTGCAAAATCCCCATTTCCTCCTGATCAGCTGGGACTCTGGAGGCAATGAATAGATGGGGGACCGGCCAGTCAGAGGTGATATTTATTGGTTCTCCAAACTACTCAAAATTTTTGCTACCGGTTCTCCAGAACTGGTCAGAACCTGCTGAATTTCACAGCAGTTTGAACCAGTTTGAATGGTTCCTAAGTGACAAATCGTAACTCAAGGACTATCTGCATATCAGCTTGCCTTTTCTGTCAAAACTTTACTCTGAAAGTTAATATTATTTGTTTTGGTTTAATATTTCTGACATCCTGACACATTATTTTGGTGAGTTCTTGCTTAGATTTATTTTACTCTTTCCTTTTTTAGCACCACCAAAGTTTGCAAGAACACCTGTTGACCAGACAGGGGTCTCTGGAGGAGTTGCCTCATTCATCTGTCAAGCTACAGGAGACCCAAGGCCTAAAATTGTCTGGAACAAGAAGGGCAAAAAAGTCAGCAATCAGAGATTTGAGGTATTAGGTCCATTGTTCTGTTCCTCTGAAAACCATTACTTTAACATTCCTTGATTATTCCCTTTCTGTTTCTGAATAGTATACTTTTAAACAACAGCAGTGATTTTCTTTCAGAAAAAAAAGATTTGTTTCAGACTTTTCCTTAAAGAAGAATTTCATTTTTGTTTAGAAGGTTATAGCTCTTGATCAGTGGTGAAATTCATTTTTTTTACTACTGGTTCTGTGGGTGTTGCTTGGTAGGCATGGCAGAGGAAGGATACTGCAAAATCTCCATTCCCACCCCACTCCAGGGGAAGGATACTGCAAAATCTCCATTCCTACCACACTTCAGGGGAAGGATACTGCAAAATCCTCATTCCCTCCCCACTCCTGGGAGAAAAATACTGCAAAAACTTCATTCCCACCCCACTCTGGGGCCAGCCAGAAGTAGTATTTACCGGTTCTCTGAATTACTCAAAATTTCCCCTACTGGTTCTCCAGAACCTGTCAGAACTGCTGAATTTCACCCATGCTCTTGATCCTAGAAAGTTGTTCTGTGATTTTTTTTTATATTCCCTATTTATGTAGTAACTAGTTACTATTGACCTACCTGTGGATTAATGGCAGAAAAATATGTACATAGTTCCTAAGGTCACCATTAGGGGTACTATGTAGAAACCAGCCAAAGGGTTAGAATTATGATACTGGGCATAATAAGATTGGTTATTTTAACAAGTATTAAGAATCAATTTTATTCATACATTAAATGCTGTAGATGTTTTTGTTTTTAAAAAAAGCAAATGGTGATGTCAGGGTAAGGGAAATAAAACAGAAACATTAGAACAAAAATAATAACTGCCTCACTGTTTGTTTCTTGATGAGAAAACATGCATGTTGATAAATAAAATGAAAATATAGTATGAAAAAATAGTATACAATACATTTTGATAGCATATTTCCCCTTCAGAATGCTGTTAACCTTCTTTACTCTTTTGTCTTTAACATATAGATCCCCTTTTAAAAAATGTTGGGTAAAAACCCCTAATTTTTTTTAGTGAAATTTAAAATACATTGTATAAGCAATGAGACCGAAACCAAAACTCCACAATTTTTATGAGTCTTGTTCTTCTATGTAGCCATAGACTATTTACTCTGCATATCATTTGGCATATCTAAACTTTATGATATAATTGATAACATTTAAGAAATCTTTCAATCATTTTTTCTCTGAAACTGAAATATAGACATGTTTCAGTTTCAGAGAACCTGAAATAAGTCATGTTCCTCCCTGAGAGAACCAATATGAAACAACATTTTTCTTCCTCCATCCTTTTAGTTCCCCTTGATTTTCAGGTTGATTTATTTTTTAGATCTCTTCGCCTAAAATCTTCAACCAGACTACTTACAGAATCCTACTGGCATTTTATTACTTCTCCACCAGTGTAACTTTATGCTACGTTGACCACCAGTTTTAGCCTCAAGATCTTTTTTTTTCAGAGAGGTTCCCTCAAACTAAAAACAGAAAGTTCTCAACAGCTCCAAGCTCTGCTTTATTCAACCATACACCAACTCTCAGTTGTCTTTTCACAATAAACTTTAATTTCCATTGATTCTTTGCAATTTGAAAAGAATGTCCAAAAGCTCTGTTCAATCATCTTTCAGAAGATCCTATTGTCAATTCAAGTGTGTTGACTGCTAGTTATTTTTTGTCTGTTAAAGCTCTGTAATATCTACAAAGTAGCAGCCATAAATGTCCTGATTCTAAAACCAGGCATAGTAATTATATTTTAACCTCACTCAGAAGAATTATGAGAATGTGCAGTTCACAATATGTTATAATAAGAAAATTAACTAAACACCATGTTTTGTTGTATTTCATAATAAAATGGATGGAGAGCCACTAACACAGAGCCATAGTTAAATGCTGCATTTTCCTTTCTATTCTCTCCTTTTTTTTGACCAGGAAGAACACTGTTATGAATTCTCTTGATGAAAGTTTTCTTGAACGTCTTTGTTCCCATGGGTCTTTAATTACACTGTGAATCCTACATTTAAATCATGCTTCACTTGTTAAAAAGAATTTAATTAAAATATGCCTGAATAATTGTTTTTTACTGGGACTGCATTGCACTTTGGAGTCAAAGAGAAAATGTGTGCTTTGGAGCCCATGTAAGATTTTACATAGTACCTGTTGGCAACTGTTTATATTAATTAAACATTTTTACTTAAGTATTTCTTCCCACAATAAATCTGAACTGTCACAACTGCACATTAATGCCTGCCCTTTTTCAGCTCTAGATAATTTAATTTATGTTTATTGATATTTGTTAACTAATTGAACACACACACACACACACACACACACACACACACACACATATATATAATGATATTTGCGTGTTTTTAGAAGAAGCATGTGTTCCCCAGGCAAAACAAATGTGGTAGTCTAGACTTTCCATGTATATTCTCTTCTAAGATGCAATCAATATTTCATATTTTAACTGCAATTTGCACTACTTTAATTTATATACTCAGTATCAGCATCTGTGTTATGCTATCAGATTTTTTACAAAATAAACATTGTATCTTTCATCACTTGATAGCACATTGTTTGGCTTCATGAAATATGGAATGAAGAGTTTTTAAATCTACTATATCACTCAAAAGTTTTTAGCAGGCCTTTTTTATGTTACAATTATCTTCTTGTTGTTTTTATCCAAATAGAAAAATGCATGTGTCTTTTTGAATATAAAATCTACCAGTATACTTGACATAATAATTGTTTCATATGCACAGAAACACACACACATACATATTATATATACACATACATACATGCACACCATGGATTTTCCTCCCAACAATGTTAAAGTTACAATTGATATATTTGTATTTGCCAGACTAAAGAGTCAAGATATAAACTAGGTGAAATTAATTGCTATTTATGTATAACTGTGAGTAGGATATGATTGATCTTACTATCTACAAGGGAGAGATAGCCAATCTTGTAGTTACATAATGGAGAACTAAAATTGGATAAAATATGTAATAGAATCCATGTTAGTTGATACTCAATCTTTTTCTTTTCTTCATCTATCAGGAGCATGTCTCCTACAGGTAGGGAGATTAAAAACCGCAATGTCACAGATTCAATAATTCTGATGGTGTTTTTTCAAGAGGCAACCAAACCTTCTGGTTTTTTTCTTCAAAGATGTTTCGCTTCTCATCCAAGAAGTTTCTTCAGCTCTGAGCTGAAGAAGCTTCTTAGATGAGAAGCGAAACATCTTCGACAGAAAAACCAGAAAGTCCAGTTGCCTCTTAAAAGAGCACCTTTGGGACAACCATGACCTGATTGACCGAGAATCCCCATAGACATAGGTTCAATAGCTTCTGAATAAGTATGGGACCATTACATACATAATAACACAATCCTGAATAGAAACTTGTTCTGTTGGTTGTTAAGGTGAAGACTCGGATAAGATTCCCTGAAGGTTTTCATTTTGAATCAGGTTTGCCTTTGAACTATTCATTCCTGCTTCCATGCATAGTCAAACAAAGGTCAGCATGATAGAAATTTTCTGTTACCTATCTCTTTGTTGGATGTGGAAACATTATCCTCTATTGAATATATACTCAAAAGTGTGTATGAATAGTGCCTACCTGAAAGCAACTCAGTATAAATTGCATGTGCTTTTACACTCTATACTTCCTTAGGCTGTGACAGAGTAAATTTATAGTCTTCTGTGACAGAACAAATTTACAGTTTTCTATCCCACTGCAGATATCAAAAGTATGAGACAAAATTTATAAAGCAGTAATTGTACCAAGTTTATATAGAAGATAGATTAAGAATCTTGAATGCTCAAAGCTGGATATTCACTATTCTCCAGTTTTCAGTTGAAAGACGGAATGGGTGCTCTGTATAACTGAAGTACAAGTAATCATAGTTATGAGCACAATTGGGACCAAAATTTCTGTTCCTAAGCAAGGTTGTTGTTAAATGAGTTATGGCCAATTTTATGAATTTTTTTTGCCATAGTTGTTAAAACAAATCATTACAATTTGTTGTGAATCCCATGGTTGTTAAATGAATCAGGTTTTCCCCATTCACTTTGCTTATCAGAAGCCAATTGAGAAGGTTGCAAATGATAATTACATGACTCTGGGACACTGCAACTGTCATAAAAAATATTTGCCAGGTGCCAAGCACTCAGATTTTGATCTCTTAGTTGTGGGAATGCTGCAGTAGTTGTGAGGACTGGTTATAAGTAACTTTTTTCAGTGTTGTTGTAATTTCGAAAGATCAGTAAATGAATGATTGTAAATTGAAGACTACAAGTAGTCCTTGATGTACATCAATTCATTAAGTACAAAGTTACAACAGCACTGAAAAATGATTGTTGTGACCATGGGAAAAACTCACTTAACAATATCTCCCTTAGCAACCTAAACTTAGGGCTCAATTGTATGGTAAGTCGGGGACTATCTGTACCTTTATAGGCACAAAATAAAAATTATTCTCTAAATACTTAGGTAACCAAAACTTCTAGAATACCTAACATAGTAATCTCATTTTTCTCCAAAATGTCCTTATGATGAAGCAGTTTGATCTTTGTTGTTTATGTTTATATATATTTAAGGGTTTAATATTGTATTGCCATCTGGTGGGCATCCAATACATTTTTTTAGGATTCAGAGATAATAGGCTGAAAATAGAGTGAAAGGCTAAAAATAATGTGTTGAGAGTTATGGTATTACAAAGGAAGAGAGGTATATCATTACATATTTCTTCAGCTTTCCAGGAATGGTAGCAGCTGGAACAGACAATGCAAGATTTTGTATAGAACTTTGTGTCTACTCTGACACAAAGTACTATGTTTGGTTTTGCAGCTTTGCATACTTTTCTTGAAGAGCTGAAAGGATAAAGGACAAACAATAACAACTGGAACAACTTTGGTAGCATATTTCTTCAATGACCTGATCATAATTTTCAGACAGTACCCCCTCAGTCAGAGATATTTTAAATATGTCATTGTCTGTTGCAGACAAGATCAAGTGATGGTCTGATAACACACTTTGTAATTCAGACAGTTGACCTATTGCTAAGAATATTTTTATGGGAAACATTATTTTTAGTATGCAGGTTTTCCTCTTCTTCTCAAGTAAGTGGTACGTTAGGAAAATCAAGAAAGCTTCTTTATCTTAATTGATGCAAATGGGAATATAGATAAAGGTGAGAGTAATTTATGATACAGTGCTGCAATCTGCTAAGCTTGCTATATAACTTTTTCTAAGTCCTTGGGTGGAGAAATTTACAATATAAAGCTTATATTTTCTTATGTTAAATGCAAAAATGCATTAGCTAACTAAGTAATCCTTTCTACACAGCTGTATTTTATAAATGCAAAAGGGAAAAAATGCTCTATAAGTCACCAGTCTTCTGCCATGTTCTTATTTTGTTTGTATAAAACTTGCCAATCTCTGTCGGACCGCTGTCTATATTTTCAATGAAAATTAAATTTCATGGGAATCTTGCCAGAACATTTTTTCCCCAGATTTGGTACATGAAGCAGAGTATGTTTGGTAACAATAAAGCACAACAGTGAGAGATGTCTTCTAATTGTCTGGAAACAGACGTAGAAGGTTATTTTAGGAAACAGAAATCACATATAGTTGATTATTTTAATAGAAGGGCCATTTGATAATGTTGATTGGAAGAAAGAGCCATTAATATATTTAAATATTTATTATTTATTTATATAGCCATTCATCTTACTTCAAATTCTGGGTGGCTTCCAATCAGCCAGAGTCTAGAGCCATTGAAATTCTGAAATCAGGACCTGGGACTGAGCACCAGAAAACAGTATAACCCTTATCCCAAAGATGCTTTTTCAAGAGGCAACAGGACTTAAGCTTAAGAAGCTTCTTGGATAAGTAGTCTTCAAAGGGAAACTAGAAAATCAAGTTGCCTCTTGGAAAAGCACCTTTGGAACAACTATCACCTAGATGACTGAGAATCAAAAAAACCTGATTAGAGATGCTTCTGCGTAGCATTCAGTGCCCCAGCACAGTCACCTAACCAATCACCTTCCTTACTCACTTCTAGTAATAAATCAAGTTCTGCAGAGGTATTTAATACATTTTAGGAATCAATCTGGTGAACATTCATGAGTAAAGGTTTCTCAGTTTTGTTAACCAATAGTTATTTTAATGGAAATGCATTTCATTTGTTCTAATAGGCAAACTGAGGTACTAGGAAATTGAAAGGGTGTGTTCTCTATCCCAGTAGTTAAAGACTGAAATAATAATGATTGTTTTGATAATTGGATACCAGTTTCTTCAGGTTATAGTCTCTGTGTTATCAAATGATTTTATAATACTTTGAAGTATAGAGTTATCTGTAGAATTTCATTGCCTTCAGTCATTCATTAAATATTAAATAAAATTGTTATTATGACTACTATATTATCAGCTGCAAAAATCCATACAATCATTAGATGACAGCAATGTATTAAGAGTTTTCTCTATCTCTTTATTGTCATTTACTATTCATGTGAACTCTTGCCATTCAGCTATGGTAGTCCTAATATGTCCTCAGAGTTGATGCCTTGAGGAAAACTGAGATCCATTTATAGGTGTCACAATCTGATTACTGCCTGAAACTCGCTGAATATCATGGTCAGATTCACTTCATTTTAATTTGTTGCTGTCAGCTGATCAAAAGAATATAGTACATATTTTCAAGATTCAGGATATTGATGTAGTTTGAAAAGAACTGGTGCAGTAATTGTAGATATGTATCTACTATTTTTTTATGGCTCAAATCATCGTCCTATTGTATTCAGGTCAAAGATCAGCATAATGTCAACTAAGTTTCAGTAACACATTAATTTTTGCACTTAACTGTACTTAAAACATCACTTTTATGAATTGCAGACAGTTACCTAGGAGAAATTTAGAATAGTCCAGTTATTAATTTATACAGGATTAACCCAAGAGGTAGGCGTTTGTAACAACACCTGTGACAGCTGTTGTTTCCTTCAATAGGTAATAGAGTTTGATGATGGGTCTGGATCAGTCCTTAGAATACAACCACTGCGAACTCCACGAGATGAAGCTATTTATGAATGTGTTGCCTCCAACAGTGTTGGAGAAATAAGTGTGTCCACAAGACTTACTGTCTTGCGTGGTAAGTGTTTTTTTAAATAATATTTTTTTAAAAAAAGTTTATTATGGTATCAAGTTTATTAGAGCTATTATAGATTTATAATAGTAATACTTAAAAGTTTGTATATTAAAGGCTAGAAGGTTGGGCTTTGTTTTCATCTAGAAAGAAGTATCTGATTGCAATCAGTTTGCCCTAGTCCTATATCGGAAGAGCAGTTGAGATGTTTTCGTTTTTGTGTGCCAGGTTTCCCCAGTCATAAGTGCTGGATGAGATCTCACATTAAATGATTACTGTATTTTGTGTATACATTTTAGAGATGCCAAATAATATGCATACCATATATGTATGTATAGTACAGCTAATGATAACAGAACCATGGTCCATACCTTCAGTCAGCTGTTAACATTTGCAATTGGATTAACTATATGAAATCCATGAATTGAGCTTTCCTAAGATGCATTTCACACTGAGAGTAACATAAGAAGTGAAAATACCAATTTTTAATAAAATACATTCATTGCTTTTTTACATTAAATTTTCAAAGTGTTTCAAGCACATTGTTTTTGGCAATTTATTTGTGATAAGCATTTATATCAAAGCTAGTACAACAAGTTGATAACTGACTGTGGCAGATTATAGAAACAGATTTTATTTATAAAAGGATGAACTATAATTAACTGTCTTAGTGAACATTAGCAAACTTTTCTTCATAAGTAGAAATGCTGTCATCTTTTTCTGTTCCTTATATTTTTGAGAAATCATAGTGAGGTTGATGTTAAACTCAATGCTCTAGCTGTAGATGTTTTCTATTTCATTGGTGACAGGAGCAGTTTCTGTTAAGCCCACAAACAAGACCTTACTTCAACTAAAACCCAAATATCAGATAGCCTTTGAATCTGAGTTCCAGGCCCTTAGGGATATATTTTTTTTCATTTCTTGAATCTTCTGACCCTGTGTTTCCAAACAAAGCATTTTAAGCCTACTGGATATATATCCCTGATGTAGAAATTTAAAACTATTCTATTATGGGAGTTTGGTTTTATTGTTATGCTTGTCATTTATTTTGAAACAAATTTGGCTGATGATAGTTCATTTTGTATTATAGTTCTCTTGTAATATGAATACAGATTTAATTATTTGTTGTATTCTTCAATATTATCAGATGTAATTTTATTTAATATTCTGTTTGTATCTGTATACAACATCCAGTTTCCCATTTGCATTACTTTGCTGTAGTTAAGATTCAAGCATTGATACAAGTGTCTTCGCCTGTCTCCAATACTCAAGGCTTTTTATGGATTAACTGATGAAGAAAGATGTCCTGGGGAAAATAAAATAATTGGTGGAAGGAGTGGTGTATATTAACATCAGCAAACTTCATTATTTTTTCAAAAGGAGTTTCTTTGGCAATTCATCTGCGATGTGACAGCTATATTTACCTCCATGGAACTAATTTTGATTTTGTTATATTTGTCATGCCGCACTGGCATGCTAATACCATTAGAAGCATCCTAGTTTTCCTAAATATGTACTATTATTGTTATTACTATTATTTATTTGATGTGTCAGGGGGACATCTTGTCATTCCTTTGTCTGTTGGGTGAAAAAAAAATGTGCTAGGGAAAAGGAGTTAAAGGAAATGAAATGGGAACAAGGAAAGAAGCTGGAGAGAGGAAATGAAAGTGTACTGTAGAGGGGAAATGCAGTTTGGCTCTGGGCTGTCAATAAAGCCACAGCTAATTATTCTATAATATTGATAAGCCATTGAATATTGTCTATGTACAGCTGTGTGAAAAAGTCCTGCACACTTTTAGTTTTAAGCTGTATTTACATGTTTCATCAACTTTTCTCTCATAGAAACCACACAAAATTAATACTTTAATGAAAATTTCTGTAGTTGGATTGAGATGCATAACTTTTATTAATGTAAAAGTCTTTTAAAGGTTTTGAGTGAGTTTATGTGCTAAAACAAACACAACTAAAATTTTTGAGAATGTTAGGATTGAAAGTAGCCAATCATTAGCGAGCTTTGGCTGACCAATCAAAATGCACAGAGGCTAAATCTATGAGCCAATCTATGTTGTCATACTCTCTGACTATAAATAGGCATGAAAAGCATTGAGAAATTTAATTTAGCTCTGGCTGTGGGCAAGGATGAAGGCCTTTGCTTTCACCAGTATGGAACAGCAGCATCACATCATTGTGTTTCATGAAGAGGGTTACTCCTGTACAGAAATAGCCAAGAGAGTGAAATGCCATCGCACCACAGTAAGCAGAGTGGTTGAAAAATATCAAATAACTGGTTCAGTTGATGACAGACCAAGAAAGTCGACAAAACAGCAAGATTGGATTTTGCAGAGCATTTCAATGGCTGACAGGAAGCTCTCCTCACCTCAGATTACAAGAATTTGGGATGGAACGTGTGATGTAAAAGTGTGCACAAGCACAGTGCATTGCAGACTGCTTGCCAGTGGACTCAAAGGCTGCAGGGCTCGAAATAAACCTTTGTTCAAAGACGCTTACTTCTCTCGTCGATTGCATGGGTAAAGAAGTATGCCAAGTGGACGAACGAACAGTGGGCCAAGGTCATCTTCAGTGATAAGAGCAATTTCTACTTGACTGGGAATCAGTGAAATAAGTATGTCAGAAGATTTCCAGCTGAAGAATTTAGGCCGTACTGCCTGAATCTGTTTGTGAAGTATCCATTGCACATGATGATCTGAGGCTGTATCGCTGCTACTGGTATTGGTCGGATACAAATCGTGCAGGGAATCATGAATTCCAAAAGTATATTGAAGTCCTGGAAAAGACCATGCTTCCTTCAGCTCAGCAACTTGTAGGGAAGGACTTTTAGTTCCAGGATGACAATGCTCCTTGTCATTGAGCCAAGTCCGTCCAGCAGTGGATGAAGAAGTATGATGTTCGACTCCTGGATTGATCAACTCAAAGCCCGGATTTGAACCCAGTTGAGAACTTGTGGGCCAAGATTGGTTACAAAATAAGCAAGAAGTATCTGAAGACCAAGCACAGCTGATTGAATCCATTATTGCAGCCTGGCACCACATTGTCACCAAAGATCATGTGCAAAGGCGTATACAGTCTATGCTGAAGCGATGCCGCCTGGCGATAAGCAATAAAGGCTGTCCAATTTCATATTAGTAACCATGTTACTAAAGGACCACAAACAATAAAAATGTTAACAAAACACTAGCATCGGCCTTAGTAATTGCAACACATATGCCACTGGGTAGACATCAGTTAATCTGTTTTCATAGTCATTGTAAGCATGCATTGTAAGCATACAAGAAAATTCAAACAGCACCAAATTGCAAAAAGCATATGCTTTTCACTTAAAAAACACCAGTATTTATTTAAATATAACAATATTTGCATAGCAGTGAGCATAAAATATCATAAAATCAATGGCCTATCCAAAAAATGTCATAAACCATAAACCGTAAAGCATGCAGGACTTTTTCACACAGCTGTAGAATATGTTAGCATCCCATGCTAATTTATGTTTCTGGTAATATTTTTGCTTTGGATTCTATTTGAACTCTTTTTTGATCGTGTGCTAGAGTAGATTATTATTTGAATAGGAAATGTGTTGCACCCTTTAGTCTTAAATGTAAGAAGTATTCATTTGGTGAATTCTGGTGATCAGAGAGGATTCAATTACATTCCGTATCTAATTTCATTTGTTGCAGAAGTAGAATAGTGAATCATTAGACTAAAAAAACAAACATTTTTTCTTCTTCTCACCTTTTCTTCCTTTCTTATTTGATGAATAGGGATGCAGAATAGAAGGCTGTTGCAAGAGTAAATAGTAATTATTATTCATTGAATGTCAGTTTTAATAGGAATGGCTACAAATTAAGGCCATGTTTATTTCTGTTTTTACCCATTTTAGTTTGTTATTGAAATAAAAAAGAACAGAAACAAAGAATAATTGTTATTTTGTTAAAATGTGGATATCAGAGATTTACTTTAATAGCACAATGAGGCTATTGATCTTTACTCGAGTATCCTGGGATTTTAATGTGCAAATTGATTTCAGTTTAATAATTAATATAACGATACCTCTGGCTTTTTTAAAGAAGAGATTAAAGCAGATATAAAGTGGATTGAAGGATTTTGGAATGGAACTATGTATAATTTTTGATTCTACAAAGAACTCCACAATATTTACTATTTTCCATGCATAATGAGCTACAATAGAAATAGACATTTGAAAGAACACTGTTTATTTTAATATTAAATTTAAGAAATCACTTAAAAATCAACAGGATGGTCATCAAGTGAGAAGAAGAACAAAGAAGAATGTAAAAGAACAATGTAAACATAGGTATTTAGCAATGGGTTCTTTAACTTAGTTGTTAAGCGAAGGAGTAATTGCTGAGTGAAACCATAAATATGTCGTGATATTGCTTCAATTTTATTTTAAATATTGTAAATGTGAGGATTGGTTGTAAAGTTACTTTTTGATCACTGCTGTAACTGTGAGTGGTCACTAAAAGCAGTTGCTAAATGTGGAATTTTTGCAGAAGCAAACAATTCCACAGAATGATGCTTAATTTAATTTATGAAGAACAATCATTATAACCCGTGTGCTATTTGAAGTAAAATTTGTACTTAATAGGATGGAAACTGAAATTGTGTTGAAAGAAAATTAGAGAAGATTGTGGTTGTTGTCTGCCATCTTCACAAATGAATAAACCAGGAGTAGACTTGGCAATGCTGGTGCCTGTGGAGCTCTGTATGATTTCAATGTATTCATGTATGTGCCCATACATTGTCAGTGAAGAGACTGACAAGCGTGCATATAATATTTGGAGATATGGAAACTGCATACTTTCAGGACATATACAGCCACTATCATGGTCTTGCCCCATTTGTCTTGCTATCTATAGTATGCTTAATCATCTTGATTTTTGGACTTCTTTTCCCTGAGTTTTGTGCATTGCTTCTAAAAGTTCATTTCCCAGAATTTATTGAAGAAAGTAGGGTATATTCTAAGATCGTTATAGAAAGTAAAGCTGTTTGACAGGTTTATGAGGCGAACAGGCTGCCTCCAATTACTAGAGTCCAAAAGGCACACAGCAGAACTGTACAGTAATGGGGAAAAATCCCAGTGCCCTCTATAAACCCACCAACTTCCCGGGTATCTGAAGCAAGCCCTTCTAAAAGGTGCATGTTTTGGTTTGGTTTGGTTTGGTTTGGTTTGGTTTGGTTTGGTTTTGCCATCAGCCTTAATTGGACTAGAAAGTGATCTGACTATACAAGATACTTTGTTCACCATTGCCCATTTCTCAATTAACGTGGATAAAAATAATGTGTGAATGTATTAAGCAGTGAGAATAATGAAGTACTATATATCATTCATTCCACTTGGGCATTCCAACCAAGATGAAATCCATTAGTCCATTGTTAGCTAAGCGATGAAGAAAAAGGGCAAAAGATCATTAATGAATCTTTCTCAATTTTATGTCATTACTCAGAATAGATTATCACCCATACATTATCACTTTCATATCAGAACAGAAGATAAAATTAAATATATCTGTGCACTAAAAATAGAACCAAAATTTGACAAATATCAATATGAATTATTGTAAGGTTCAACAGCTGATTTGGAAGAAGAAACACACTTTGGATAAGACAGTTGAAACCTTGGCAGAGAGGTTCACAAATATATAGACTACTCTTACAAAATATTTAGTTGTTTTACAACACTGATGCTATCCAAATATAGCAACTTCTTTGTTCAGCTGTTTTTGCATTCATTCCTATTTATTTTGTTTGCACAATAATGACTTTGATGAGGAATGGAGTCATGGGAAGACTACACTGTAATGCAAATCAAAAACGAATAACATTAGAGAAAAAGAAGAAAAATAGTAAATATTCCAGTACCTTCATTTGTAATCTTATAACTTCAGCTTTTATTTTAAAGAGAATGCTGGTTGTAACTTCCATAGATTTTACTCCTGGTTCCTTATAACGAGGCTGCTTTAGAAATCTCTCCAATTAACACTGGGCAATGTAGATCTCAAATAATAGTTAAGAATTCAAGTATTACAGATTTCTATTAATATGTGTTATTTCATTTCCTTTCACTAAAGCAATTAGGGGGATCTCAGAGAAACTCACTATAAATATATCACTGTGACTTCAGTAATTCTATTAAAGTAATTTATTACCAAATTATTATACCATACATGCCAGACATGATTGCTGTGTCGCATTCTTAAATTCAAAGTTCCTCATAAAATGTAGACTTGAAGAATGATGAAGATCTGAAAATAATGAAGCACTTGTGTAGAAAATAAGACTGTATGAATCTTCAAAGGGATTATTCAGTTTTAAAGAAATTTGATCAAATCAGCCCTTCAAATCAAATCTTTAATATCTGAAGCAATTTGAAGTGTCAAATCAAATCTACTGTTTTTAAATTGCTTTAGATAGTTCAAAGGAGATACCGAAATCTGGTGGAGTTTCTGCCTGCATTCTTAAAAACTGTTGTAGCTTGTCTTCTAAGTATGGATAAAAATGAGGGGAGATAATGAGTGCTTCTAAATTGATAAATGTAGCTGGCCAATATATTTTATTGCCTCTACAATTCCTATTTTTTCAACATTTTGTGAAAATGTTGGGTCTACCAAGTATGTCAAACTCTGGGATTTTTTTTTTAGGGAGGTTGGTATGGAGGGGTAAGAAAGAGTGAGAGAACAAAGAAGGCACATGTGTGTTATGATCTGCTGTGATCTGGCTTGCCATTTTACTGTGATTCAAATCCATATTCTTTTTCTTCGTGTTCAATATCTCATTGATTTATCTTCCTCATTCCATTCCTATTCTTATTTGTTTGTTTATTATTTTCCTATTCAAGAAAATAGTTGTAAGATTTATATATTGGTAAGAAGTAAGTAATTGGATTTCATAGAATATTTCTCTATGAAGCCAATATATAAAGCTTTACTAGACTAAAGAGTCATTTACTCCATATATCTAAGAACTGATCTACTAATGATAAGAGTTCTGTGTGATTAGCAAATATGTCTCACTTTTTATTGCTAAAAACTGCTAGTAAAAAAAGTATTTTTGCTTGTTAACAAAATTATAATACCGAAGCAAAGGAAGATTTGAACTAACCAGGAGTTCATTTCTACATGACATAGCAATACGCTCTAGTTTTCTTACTAAATATTAGGGCTATACAGTGTTTCATGTTGTTAGGCTGAAAATTACTAGTTGAAATAATTGTGAATCAAAGGAAAGTATTAATTTCAGTTTCCTGCTTAGTTGGATGATAGAAACTTAGTAATTATAACATACTATTTATATTGAGTAGCAGATTCTGAAGTGCATTTTATAATAAGTTGCATTATCTGATCAGTTCTTTCTGATAGAATGGTATGGAGCATGCTGAGGAATTCTGGGAGTTTAAATCTACACATCCCCATAGCTTGAATATGAAAGCAAGATTCGTGCCATCTTTATTTACAATTGAACTGATTCATGATGGTATCATAAAAACTATAGAGATAGTGTATATGAATTCTATGGATTATATCCATAATAGCTATGCACAGATCCAGTTCATCCTTCCTTCAAACATCTTGGCTAGATAACTGGCTATGTCTCTTTTAAACTTTAGCATTCTAAACTTTAGAGACTAGAATTGCTATTATCAAAGTAGATATGAATGTCAACATAGAACCTAATGTTGTTGCTTTACTTCTAAAGCGATCTTGTCTTTGTAGTGGACATAAAATAATGGACTGCCACTTGAAACAGGATCAATAAACATAATGAAACTGTCACTTAATCTAAGTTTTACTCCCTTGCTGCCCAACAGATACTCTTCTTCTGCTAACCCTGACTCTTAATATATTGAACAAAGGCCATTTTGAAGAACTTCTCACAACTTTGTGAAATAAAGATTGATTTCAAGGATATATTAACAATTTCTTGTGTCTTAGAAAGACTAAAACATTTACTATTTCTCCTTTAACAATCAGCAGTGCACAAATTTAATCTTCAACACAATTAATGTTTATTTTTTAAAAGACTTAACATGTAAGGTTGAGCATAATTTCTTACTGCCATTTAACAAGGAATAATTAAGTATATTGAAACTAAAAGACAATATATGCTTTAGTGTCTTATTGCTCAGGGAGTTGATCTAAATACAAAATGTCAAAAAAATCCATGAGAAAGTGGATGTATGGGTCATATTACCAAGCTGTGTAATATTAATACAAAACCAATTTTTATTATTGATGTATCAGAAATTAAGAGCAGGAATCTTGTTATAAGTATCTTGAAAAAAACACTTACTTGAAATATAGGTCTTCCTTCATATGGCATTTGTTTTTGGAATCGTAGAGTTGAAACAGGTAGAGGTATTTGGCCAACTTCTTCCTCAATACAGTATCCATGACAGCATCTAATCATACAACTATCCAGGATCTGTATGAAGACCTGTAGTGAAGGAAAACTTATCACATCATGGGACATCATAAGCCATCACTGACAGCTCATATAGTCAGGAAATTCATCTTGATGTTTATCCCAAACTTTCTTTTTAGTAGTTTTAACTTAGTGATTTTGATCCTAAAAGTAGTAGAAAGTAGGTCACCTATTTCTGTGTGACAGCTCTTTTTTAGTACTAGTATGGCCATAGATGGTGAACTATTCACAAGTAGCTTTCTTAAGGCTACCTCTGTTGAGAGATTAGAATCAACAATAATCCCAAATTGCTTACACATTCCTTTAAAGACAGTGAGTGCTACATTATCTAATAAAGGCTCTCTTGGTAATTCTCAATAAGAAAGACCACGGTGGACTGTCTGTTATCAAAGAAAAGAACCTCAGCTTTTCTCATATTGCTTTTGAGAGCTCCACAGAATTTTCAGCTGTTGACTTAGAAAATCCCCAAGAACGTCTAGGAATCCCTTAGATAATATCAGTTTGAAAATGCAAGCAATTTTATTATAGCGGAACTCTGTCAAAACCTGCCTCAATATCTTCTTTCATTGCAACGGAGACCCATGCGGTTTGATCAAAATGTGTACATCAGTCTAATAAACAACAAACTGAACATCATAACCACTAAAAACTTCCTTCTGTATCAAATACAATGAGCAGATAAATATAGGAGAAGTTCTAGAGACCTCTAAAAAGCTACTCCAATCATTTGGAATAATGGTAGTACACAAACTGCTTCAAGAGATACATTAGTTGGCTTCCAGGTGCAATTTAAGGTCCTAGTTGTCAGCTTTAAGACTCTACATAGTTCTGCATAAGGTTATTTGAGGAACTGTCTTCTCTTATATTCATCTTCCCATTCAGTAAGATCTATTCAACTCCAAAGTCTGGTGTGCATGAGATTGTAATCTGGTACAATTTTGGAAACCAGCATTTTTTTCTAATTACCCCCAATATTTTTGAGTCTGCTCCTTCCTTCTTGGATTTCAGGGGAGCGGTTAAGAGAAAATGCAGAAAGAAAACATGTTGTGAATAAATGTTAAAATCTTGTAGATCATCACAGGTACCAATGACACAGGGGAAAAAAAACAATTTACAAGGTAAGACAGAATTATTATCTTATCAGCCTAGAAAATGACGTGAGCTTGCTTGTTTTCTTGTAGACATTTCATTATCCAAACTAGATAACATCATCAGTGCTAGCTATCTAGACTTTATGACCATCCCATCCAAGCATGTGCAAAATAGGCAGATGCATAACTCATGCCAACTAATGAACCTCATCTTAACTCCTCTCCTGTTGATGTTATCTGCAGTCCAAATTCTCACATGGTGAAATGCTTATTCTAAGTTGCAATTTATCATTGCAATTCAACAAGGAAGATTATCAGTGTAATTTTAGCCACAGAATGGATCAAAAATTAATTGGTGCCATTCATGATGAGGGGATCCCTTCATAGTACAGTGGTGGTAACTCAACTTACCATTGCAATTCACCCTCATCATGGCTCGCACGAATTAATGTTTGTGTCTATTATTACATTGATAATCTTCCTTGTGGGATATGTTGTGCTGATGATATTGTGAGACAGCTGTATAATTTTAATTGTGGTCATAAAGACATCAGTCAGACTTCAGCAGGTAGTCTCAGCATGGATATTGAAGGGTTCTAATATAACTGTCCTGGATTATCCTAGATGTATTACCCTTGCCAGTTCAGTCACAGAAGAATCTGGGCAGCAGAGAAAGGTCCTGGAGGGATTAATTTCCATCAAACAGGATTGATAGTTGAATGCAGCCCCCACAAATACTCCATCCCAACCAGATGAACCATTTCATCTGTGACCATGTCATGGATAAGTGTTGACTTACTTTGGATTGACATACCATTAGCAAAGAGCACTACAATGTAAGATAAGGCCAACATGGCAACCTAAGCTTTGCTGAAGCAGAAGGGAAGCAAAGCATGGAAAAGCCATTATTATCACATATAACTTTTTTTTTTGAAAGCCTGTTTCCAGCTCCATCCTTTATCCCATGGCTCTGAATCATTCCTCTTCTAATATTCTATAGAAATCCTATTTAAGTGAGCAACATATTTGGCTTAACCTGCAAAAACATTTTCTCCAGCCATCAGTACTGAAAATCAATACAATGTATGTGTATCAAAAATATTTAAAATGTTACAGTGGTACATGCAGCCTATACTAGATTTTTATTATTTATTTAACCTAATGTTCTTTTAGAAATATCTTGCAAACAAAGTGCTATTTTGTTTTTTAACATCATTTATTTTCATCCAGGAAATAGTTAAGAACTACCATTCTGATACATTTGACATTGATAAGTCCACTAAATGTTGAGAAGTTAAATTGAATTGTCTGAACAAAGTGTATTTATCTATACCAGTGATGGCTAACCTTTTATGTCACCACATGCTGACCTGCGTGCCAGAAATGGCATACAAAACCATTCCGCCTCAACTGCATGACCTCACTGGCCTTCCCCCGCCCCAGAGTGTTGAAACCTGGAAGAGTGTTTCAGTGTGTATGTGCACACCAGAACCAAAACTTCGGAGTTTTGGCACATGCGCCAATGAACAGCTGACTGTTGTGCATGTGCGCAATGGAAACCCATAATTTCAGGTGCCGGCATACCCATGCATGCCAGAACTCTACCTTTCCGGGTTTCAGAGATCCCACCCACGCGAAGGCCAGCTGACCAGCATGTGTATGTGCACAGGAATGTGGAAGACAAGCCAGCGAGGCTGCACACCCCGCACGGGATGGCTCTGCGTGCTGCTTCCAGCATGCATGACATAGGTTCGCTACTATGGACCTATACAATCAACTGTCTTAAATTTTATTTATTTGAAACATTTATATAGTTGCCCGTGTTATAAACAACATGGGTTTATTTATTTTATTTATTATTTATTTTATTAAATTTTGTATACCGCCCACTCTCAAAGAGACTCAAGGCGGCTTACAGTAGAAGGGGAGGGGGATATAAAAAATAAATAAATAAACAGTTTAAAAAATTGCACAACAGTCACAAACCTAAAGTGGGGCTAAAATACTGTAGGAATAGGTGAAAAAATATTAAAAATTGATGGGGCTTTGTACCAGGTTCATTGTAGTATCCAAAAGTTACTTGATGCATGAACCTGAAAATAGCAGTTAATTACTTCATAAAGCTTTTTCATGATGTTGGGAAAAGATTAGCTATTCTAAACTGTTGCACACAGGTGTGCATGTTAACATTTTAGTGAATTTTTCCAAATACATATAATTTCCCAATATAAATGTTTCCAGTGTAAACTATTTTTATTTTCTCTAATCTAAAATATTTAAATCCTCTTGCATAAATTGTATATGCATTTTTGATGCTACAGAGTTTACAAAATTTGAGTGCAAATTTCTTCTTTTAAATTTATTACTGCAAAGTACAAACATTAAATCTAACACATTTTTCTGTTAATTGGAAATCAAATCAGAGAAGATACAGACCCTTTTAAAACCAATTTAAGTAGTTTGGATTACTTGGTTTTTTTGTTATTGATATAATTATATGTTTATCACACATATATAGCTGCTCCTCTTAAGAGGCTTCAGAACAAGTTACATGCAAACACTAACATAAGGTCAGATCTGCTCATTTTTTGTGTAACTGTAAGATTCTTTGAAGTTATATGAAAATACAGAAGTAGGAGTTTGCACTGAAGAGCATTCCATGTAATTTATTTGAGATTTGTATATGCTGCTGCTATACAATTGACATGACAACATAAAATATATACTTCAAGAGGGGTTGAAGACTGCATTAAAAGGATTTGTGGTTGCAGTTTGTATTGATCTGTGTGTGTATAATCCACTTTAAAATGCTACATAGGGTGACCAGATTGTAATTTAAATAAGCTTGCTTCTGACTCATAGAAAGCACAGACAAAAGCATATCAGCTGCTACTCATAAAGTCAATCACATAATAAAAGCAGACCCAAGGCAGGGATTGGTATCCATGCTGGCTCAGGAATTCTGGGAGTTGAAGTCCACAGGTTGTAAAGTTGCCATAGAGGCCCATCCCTGCCCTAAGGTTATTACAGATCTTAGATTTACTTGTGAAAGCTTGATAATTGTTTTTTTCCCTGTAATAAAATGAATGTTTTCTTGATGAGTTTTAAATGAGTACCCTTCTCATTTCCGTGGAATTTGGCAAACTAAGCATTTGTTAAGCAAAATGGGATCCAGCTTCCAATTTGTTTCAAATAGTCTTGAAAACACTATTTGTTATTTTTGTTTCCTCCATTTATTTTATTACCCTTGTTTTAACACATATAAAAGTAACAGATTATATATATATATATATATATATATATATATATATATATATATGTGTGTGTGTGTGTGTGTGTGTGTGTGTGTGTGTGTGTGTGTGTGTGTGTGTATGTATATGTATATATATATATATATATATATATATATATATATATATATATATATATATATACACATATGTATATGTGTGTGTGTGTGTGTATGTATGTATGTATGTATGTGTGTGTGTATATATATATATATATATATATATATATATATATATATATATATATATATATATACACACACATACATACACACACACATATACATACATACTGCAAGACTATAGTTGTACAAGAGAAGTGTGTAAGTGTTTCCATTTAAATAAAATGAATGTCCTTGTTTTGTACAAATTGGTACAAATACATAGACTTACACCTATAATTTGAGTTTTGATACTGTTCTGAGTATTACATTAATTTTATAGCTCTAGTTAAAGAAATTATTTAGTAAGAGCAGCATTATTATAGAATTTTTAATAGATTGTGTTTCCCAGCTATTTATTAGTATTTAAGTATATATCAATATACTATACTGCATTTTCTCCTATTGCACTCTATATTTGGGGCTAAAAATTGACAATAGAGGATTTTTCGATTGGGGATGTACTATGCGGCTCTGTTTAGTTTTTATTGAATTTGAAAACCAATTAGTATCCACATGTACTATCTTTACTAAAAAGAAGTTAAAGTGACGATTTTCCATTTCATTTGTGCAGTGAAATTTAGTTTAGCTACAGTGATTGTAAACATAATCTCTTTTTCCTTTAAAACTGAAAGACCATACAACTCGAATATCTGTAACTTTCCTTTGCTAAAATTACCATTAAAGATCAGCTAATTTGTATTAATTAAATATTTGTACAATTTATTCATTCTATTAAATGAGCTAATCAGTGGTGGGCTCCTACTGGTTTGCCCTGGTTTGGCCGAACTGGTAGTGTATGGTGGCTTGTGTTGCTGGGAACCGGCAGTGACGCAAGCCTGCCATGCCCCCCCCCCAAACTGGTTCCTCTGTTGCCTATGATGCCGCCATCTTATTTTTGAGTTCTCCGCATACACAGAACAATTTTAATTGAAATGTGCATGCGTGCAAAGCGCGCACATGAGTGAACTGGCAGTAAAGCCTCCCAGAACCCACCCCGGGACTTAAGATAATTTAAAAGTAAGCATCTGTGTATGTTAGTTTCAAAATGGAATTAAAATATTTTTACTTTATTTATTGTTTCCTCTAAAACAGTTAAAAACATTTTGTGAAATATGTACCGTTGCTGAACTATAATGCTAGTATACTTTTAAAACCAGTTTTAAATGTTTTTGCATGAAACTTAATACAAGTGAGAAAGCAACATGAGGAATCTATTCATTTAAAGTTGAAAAAGGGTTGCTTATAATATATAATTGTTCTTTAATGGAAGTCAGTTTTTTCCTTCAGAGTTTAGGTAGGTAGGTGGATAGGTAGATAGATAGATAGATAGATAGATAGATAGATAGATAGATAGAGAGATGGATGGATGGATGGATGGATGGATGGATGGATGGATGGATGGATGGATGATAGATACTTTTCTATTCTTTAAGATGGAAAATTGTTGCAATAATTTTGCAAATGATTTCTTTTTTTAATCATTCTAAGAGAATGCAATAACTTTTCATATACCATTGCGATACATATTTAGATAAGGTAGTGATACAAAGAGTGTGACCTGGAAATTGTCAGCCACCATTTTTTTGATACCAAAATCTGGTTAAACGGGGTAGGCTTTCTGTGCAATTTCAAGTGTTAGTGCTTTAAAAAACTTAACTTTGCATATATTTAAAACAAAAAAATAATGCTTAAAACTACTGAAACCCACTCCTTAAAATGGACTTTGGCTGCACTTACTTATTTAACTTTCCCAACAAAGGACATCCATTATGTCAGTGTAACTCAGCTGCCTCCTGTTACCTTAAACATAGATTTATTTGCTTGGAAAGGTGAATACAAAATGTATAGAATTTAATCTTGCAACATATACACACGCTTAAAGGCTTTCATTGCTCTGAACTTCAGTTAGTAGATCTTCTATTGTACATGGCTTAATTTTAGTCTTCAGTAAAATAAATAAGCTAGCAAGCTTTCCTCTAAATAAACCAAACTAAGTTCAGGGTGTGTAAAAACTAAATTTATAGTTACAGAAGTTGTGCATCACCAAGATGGAACATTTTATAGTATTCTATTCTGAGAGGTTTAAGAGTCATGACAACTGATTTCTCCTAAGCAAATGTTCTTTAAACCAGAGGCTCAAAATGTAGCAGTCACCAGTACCTCTTAAGTCTAGTTTTGTGATGGTAATTAATTTGTGATAATATAGTAGGGTGCCAAATCAGGGTACAAACTCCCCCCCCCCCCCACTGCTAATGTGTAGGGAACAAGGTAGTAAATGAAAACATTGTATGAACTAATGAGTGGATAGTAAAAGGCAACTGGATTCATTAGTATTTGTATACTTCCTAACAAAGGGTAAAGGAGCAGAAGGGCCTAATATGATATTTCAAACTAGTTAAATTAGCTTTTATTTTGATTGCTCACAAAAAATAATCCTGCTAGAGAAAAATAAGACCTGCAGCCTAATTCATTTCTATTATTGTATAGTTATGCCTTAGCAGTTGAAGCAGATGTAGATTCAAATGCACATATGAAAACATATATAGGAAGTCCTAATTTAGCACAGGATTTGTTTAGCAACCATTTGCAGTTATGACAGTGTTGGAAAAATAATTTCACAACCAATCCTTGCCTTACAACCATTTGTAAAGCAAGTGAAAGTTTGCAAAGTAGAATCCAGACAAGTATAAACAATTTCTGTAACTTAACAATTTTTGAATAGTTCAATTAAAAAAAATCTTTCTTCCCAATTTTTTTCCATGTTAATAATGAAACAGTAAAAGCTCATCATTTAATCTCAATCAGCAAAATTTTATTGAGTTACTAGAAACAGAAACATACATATTTTAACTTTAAATAAATAAATTCATTTTGTAATTCAATTCATCCCTCTGTAAGAAAAAAAGCAAAGAAAATCCCACTTATAAACAGATACTTAAAACCTTATCATTCAGTCCAGGTCAAAAAGAAATCACATTCATAACTACCAGAATGCAATATACATACATACATACATACATACATACATACATACATACATACATACACTGGATTGATTTTCAGGCTGTTACCCCTGAGGACGTGGACAAGGCCATGGGAGCTGCAAGTGCCTCCACATGTGTACTGGACCCGTGCCCCTCCTGGCTGGTTGCTAACAGCAGGGAGGTGACACGGGGCTGGATCCAGGCGGTTGTTACCGCCTCCCTTCGGGAGGGGTTCTTTCTCCCCGCTCTAAAGGCGGCGGTGGTGAGACCCCTTCTGAAGAAGCCATCTCTGGATCCAGCTGCTTTAAACAATTACCATCCAGTCTCCAACCTCCCCTTTGTGGGGAAGGTTGTTGAGAAGGTGGTAGCCTTTCAGCTCCGGCGGTCCTTGGAGGAAACCGATTATCTAGATCCCTTCCAGTCAGGATTTAGGCCGGGCTACAGCACGGAAACCGCTTTGGTCGCATTGATCGATGACCTCTGGAGAGCCAGGGATGGAGGTTATGCCTCCGTCCTTGTGCTCCTTGACCTCTCAGCGGCTTTCGATACCATCGACCATGGTATCCTTCTGCGACGACTGCGGGAGGTGGGGGTGGGAGGCACTGTCCTACGGTGGTTCTCCTCTTACCTCTCGGACAGGTCGCAGTCAGTGTTGGTCGGAGGGCAGAGGTCGACCCCTAGGCCCCTGAAGTATGGGGTGCCGCAGGGATCGGTCCTGTCCCCCCTCCTATTTAATATCTACATGAAACCGCTGGGTGAGATCATTCGACGGCACGGGATAAAATACCATCAATATGCGGATGATACACAGCTGTATCTGTCCACCCCGTGCCAACTCAGTGAAGCGGTTGACGTGATATGCCAGGGCCTCGAGGCTGTTAGGGACTGGATGGGGGTTAACAAGCTTGTACTCAACCCAGATAAGACTGAGTGGCTGGTGTGCTTCCCTCCTACTAATTGGCCAAGTGTTCCATCTCTCAGGCTGGGGGGTCAAACAGTACGCCCCTCAGACAGGGTCCGCAATTTGGGAGTCCTCCTGGACCCACAGCTGACTTTTGAACACCACGTGTCGGCTGTGACCAGGGGGGCATTTGCCCAGGTTCGCCTAGTGCACCAGTTGCGCCCCTACCTGAACCGGGAGGCCCTCACAACAGTCACTCGTGCCCTTGTGACGTCTAGACTGGACTACTGCAACGTGCTCTACATGGGGCAGCCCTTGAAGAGCATTCGGCGACTTCAGCTTGTCCAGAATGCAGCCGCGCAAGCAGTCGTGGGTGCGCCTCGGTTCACCCACGTAACACCTATCCTCCGCGAGCTGCACTGGCTGCCTATTGGTCTCCGGATACGTTTCAAGGCGCTAGTCGTCACTTATAAAGCCCTTCATGGTATTGGACCTGGGTACTTGAGAGACCGCCTGCTGCCAATTACCTCCACTAGACCGATTAGATCCCACAGATTAGGCCTCCTCCGAATTCCATCCGCCGGCCAGTGTCGACTGGCGACTACCCAGAGGAGAGCCTTCTCTGTGGCTGCTCCGACCCTCTGGAACGAACTCCCCGTGGAGATTTGAACCCTCACCACCCTCCAGGCCTTCTGCAAAGCCCTTAAAACCTGGCTGTTCCGACAGGCCTGGGGCTAAAGAACTGTTGCCCCCGTCTCGAATTGGTATGACTGTTGTGTTTTTAATCATGCATTGTTTTTATGTCGTTTTAAATTCTTGTTTGTACCCCCCCTTCCCTGGTTGAGTTGTAAGCCGCCCTGAGTCCCCTTCAGGGGAAAAGGGCGGCATATAAATAAAATCAATCAAATCAAATCAAATCAAATATGTATGTAACTCTAAATAGATACCTTTCACCCTGGCTTGGCTGATAAGGAGTCGAATCCTGTAGCTCAGTGGTTAACACATCTGCCTAAGATGCAATACAGCACAGGTTCGATTCCCAGTAAGAGTATGGCTAGCTGATGAGAGCTAAATAGCTTGAAATAGATCTATACTAGTTATCCTTTTATTTATTTATTAGCACAAATACAGCACAAATGTGCTGATAAATAAATAAAGGGAGACTAGTATAGATCTATTTCAAGCTATTTAGCTCTCATCAGCTAGCCATACCCTTACTGGGATTCGAACCTGTGCTATATTACATCTTAGGCAAACGTCTTAGCCATTAAGACACACACACACACACACACACACACACACACATCTTGATCAAATAAGTTAATTTTTAGTCCTTCTGTTCACATTTAAAAAGCTTAAGACCATAAAATATAATCCCATAATTAGATTTCTTGTCATTTTCTCTTTGTCTTCTTTCAGAAAAAGTTTCAGTAATTTTAGCACATGTCCTTCGTAAATCCAAGATAATAAAGCTTTTCAAATTATTCTTCTGATTTATTATTTGTATGCTTCCTTTTAATTATTAATATATCAACTGGTTTCATTTGTAAATGCACTGGCATATTTTTCCATATCACTCTTATATTCTGGCATTTTTCAGTCCATTTTTAGATCCACAGCATCTTTTTCAATGATACACTTGTAATCTTTAAAGAGTCTAAATCCACATTCAAATCAGTCTTGGATATTGTTTTATACAATAAAATGTTGTTCTTCTAAATCTTAATTTCTGAGTACATTTTTCCTAGATAGCCTTAACTTCTTCTACCATTGATACTATTGCTTCATTTTATTAATGGATCTCTTCTCCTTTAATTATAATCCTTAGCTCTATTTGATTCTCTCCCACTCAACCTTCAGAATCCTTTCTTATCATCTTTTTTATTTTCCAATCAGCAAAACTTTCCCATGGGATAATTTCTTACAGTTAATTTTAAAGTCTTCATATATTCTTTTATGATGTTTTAAACACCCCACAGGAAATATTCTTTCAAGTCTATCTAACCTCTTAACTTTTCAAAATGCACACTCTAAGCTCTCCCTTTTACTGTTTCCAAAAATTAAAGTTTTTCATCTTAACTCTTAAACTTACATCTAACTTATTTCATACAGGTTAGAAGAAGATTCTCTTGGCATAATCAAACGTGTCCTTTGGAAGATTCTTAATTTTAGAAAATCAATCCTAACTGCTTTAGGAAGCCCCTTCTTAACGTAGTAAGAGAGGAGGTGGCACAAGCAGTGTCCCCTTGAAGATGCTGAGCTCCAATTTAAGCAAGATCAGTGGTGGGTTGCTAACCAATTTACTACCAGTTTACTCGTGATTGCTTGCGCACGCAATGCTTCTGTGCATGCGCAGAAGTGTCCGGGGGAGGTGGGCAGAGTTTCCTGCTGCCACTACTGGTTTGGCCAAACCAGGCCGAACTGGCAGCAACCCACCTCTGAGCAAGATGATTCCCTCCACCCATTTCAGATCTCGAGCCTGCTGCAGAAAGCTATTTTACAATCTCTTTGCAGGGAGATTTGGCATGCAGCAAACCTGTGAGTGATCTGTCATGCCTACAAGCCATATTTTCTTTTTGGGCTTCAGGCCTGCCACACTTTCTACTGTTGGAAAATGGGAAGGGAGACTATATGGGACAGGGTGACAATAACATTCTTCTTGGAAACTCAAGGTCATATTTGTCTCTGCACTTGGCCAGAACTGAATGGGAGGAATCTGTCTTCATGGCAGTGGAAGATTGGACCATGGGATGGACCTGTGGGTGTAGGGACAAGATCTTGAACTTTCAAATGGGTGGGAAAACCTGGAAGCTTTCAGATTCCTGGCTCTTTTAATAAACTGGAACTTTGAGTACTCTCTTATCTCGTACTCTGATTTTATATTGGATGCTATTTGGAACCCAGACATGATCATTGTCCTCTCCTTGATCTTAAGAAGAGTTCCAAGAACCGATCCATTCACCAATTCTTTTTTGCCATGGTTGTTAGCTCCATGAAAATGCAGCTGTCTTCTGTCCCACCATTAAAACCCCACAATTTTCCAAACCTTATCAAATCTCAAATTACTGGCTGCTTACTAAAATTAATTATAAATATAATTTGGCTAGGAAATATGTTGCAGGAGAAAGTGTGAATGAATAGAGTTTTCTGTTCCAGTTTTATGCTTGTTTGCTAAGAAAGATTATAGTACTTACATATTTACAAGCTCAGAGAACACCAAGAACCCCTCATTTCAATCCTGAACTACAAATATTTTCCTTTATTAATATCTGTTACTGTTGTCTCCATATTTCAGCAATCAAGTTAACCTAAGCCTGCCTAACTATATTTTCATTCATAGAAGGGATATATTAAAACATATGCCTGTTTTGTGTTATATTAAAATAATTTTGGTGGGTAACAAGAACTTCAGTGAAAGAAATTATAAGAATACAGTACCCTACCTATCTAGTGGATATGGGTAGCACTCTGTGGAAATTTTCTGATTATTAGTTCCTTTTGATTGATTCTTTCTCTATTTGTTTTCAGATACTTTCACTTTTGGGGAAGAAATAGGAAAAGTAGGATTTTTTTAATGAAATAAACAGCCTTTAGCTATATGTCCTTTGGGTATTCAAATATTAGCACATGAAAGCATTATGTTCATCTCAAATAAGGTTGTGTTAAACGAGTGCCTCAGCTATACATTGTAATAAATAGATATTCATTGATAATAAACATAGTTTATTTTGGACTTAGTTTGATTTAGGAAACTTTTATCTTTTGATAAAAAGATAAACTATATGGCAAGAGTACTAAGATTGCTTGCAGCAAACAAGCAGATGCCTGTAGGAATGTGAAACTTTTTTTTTTAAATGATAGATTAAATTAGCCTTTCATTCAGTTATTTTATAGTAAAATTTTTAAAAGTATGTGGTGATATCAACAGCTGTCTAGTAATAGGGAAGAATTCAAGGGCAAACAGGTGGCTGGTACTGAAAACAGCTGCTAATTTTTTTTTTCATTGTCATTTTTGTTTAGAAATGTCTATTTTCTTGGTGTGGTGTGATTTACATTAGACAGGGTGAAACAGTATTTTGCCGGTGTAGCTAAGGCGTATATTTTACTAAATTTTAATTAAAGAACTATAATAACATAAATTGAAACTGATGAAGACATTAAAAAGGATTGCACATAGAGCATTTTAGCTCCTTTGGACTAAAGGTACCTTTATTTGTTTTACAAATAACAGAGATAAAATGATCATGGAATATTCTTTTAATTTTGTATGATAAGTCCTTTAGTTAATTACTGTTTTTCAAAATCTAGAAGTTTGGATAGCTTTCACATTTGGAGATACGGCCAAGAAAAACAGGCGTTCCATTTGATTGAGAGCCATGTTAACAATCTTGATATTTATTTTATTTAGTTTGTCAAAACATGTACAGGTAACATGTATAAATATAAACATGGACATGAGCTCATGAAATGAGTACAAATCAATGGGGTCAGTAGGACTGGGATGTTAGATCCGCTGGTGCACTTATGACCACCCCTTACAGACCTCTTAGGAAATGTGTGAGGTCCACAGTGGGAAGTTTAAGGTTAAAGTGTTAAATATTATCAGCCTACAACATAATAATAGAACAAGACAAAACTATATGAGTTTATGTTCCAACTCTCCGGTTACATGCCGTCAGTTCATTCAACTCAAATATTTATTTAGCTTATTTGCTACCAGACCTTTTGAAATTTCACAGTAGTTGGGTTTTGCAGGCTTTTAGGCTAGTAGCTCTTTGTAAGGAAATGTACAAGTTTTCTATAAATATCTAGTTACTGTGTAATGATGAAAGGAAAAGGAAGAGCAGGATGCACACATACAAGCAGTAATGGATGCAAAATTGAACAACATGAAAAGTCAGGTTGAGAACTGATCATTATTATATTATAATATATGTGGCAAGATTCTGATTCTTCTGATTCATCCAGGATATATAGGAGAATTGAATAAAAGCTAGATTCAGAGCTTCAGGATATTTACTTATTCCAGAGCAGACTAGTCAAGAGATGTTAGATTATTTTCTTACAACTGTTAAATTGAATTAGTATAAACAATGGAAATACAAGTTTTTCACAAGACCACTTTCTTACAATATGTAGTCTTTAGTTTCTTTCAGCCCTTTAGATTCCACTGACTCATTTCTCAAGGGATGAGTGTTACTTTTTCTCCAATCCTAAATATTTCCATCTTCCCTAAAGCAATTAGTTGGAAAATATGCAGAGTCTGTTCCTGTGGGGTAAATAGTTCCTCTAGTTTGTTAGTCAATGTTAATATATATTTGAAGATATAAAGGTCAGACACAAGTTTATCCAGAATTCTATTTTTTTCGAAATAGGCTACAGTAACAGAATCTCGAAAGCTTGACTATGTTGTCTCTTCCTTCTCTCTGAAGGGTGAAGTCAATCTGAATTCTTTTTCCTGCTTTTTTTGTTACCTGGCCTTAAAATTTATTATTATTTTTTTAACTGTTTCTGCAAAGACTTTCCAGACTCTATTCAATCTACAACCAAACACAGAATTCTAGGCCCATTATGTTGCCATCTCTACTAGCCCAATCCGTGGCAAGTTCTGTTCTTCCATCATGTTCTCTTTCCCAAAAAGTCAGAGGATTATAATGAGCTATGTGCAGAGGTGCAACAACCGGTTTGCCCAGCACCAAAAATGTGAGCACACAAGTGCGCTCACATGTGTGCGGCATCAAAACACATGGGAATTTGCTTGTACACACCTTCCATGAATGTATGTGGTGCCAAACAATATGGCAATTCGCTCATGTCCGCCTTCTGCACATATGTGGGGTGCCAAAAATGCAGCAATATAGGACGGGATTGCACCTGGGCAGGTGGGCAGGCTCACATGCAGGTCGCAACCTCCGGTTCGCCCGAACTGGACCGAACAACAGCAGCCCACCACTGGCTATGTGATGCAGCACATTACACAGATGGAAATCAAAGATCAGACTAGTTGAACTGAAGTCAAAATGTTTAAATTCATGTGTCTTGTGGCTTTAAACATTTTGAGTAGAGTTCAACTAGTCTGATCTTTTAAGCAGTTCATTCATATCACACAGCCAATACATAAAAGTTATTAATTTGCTATCCGACTATTGTCTTGGGTTCCATTCTGGTTTTCAATGTATTGGGATATTTGAGTCAACTTATACAAAAATACATCTGATTATGTCAGAAGAGGAATCTTAAAAGTCCTTTGAGCACTGCAAACTTGGGTTTTGTTTCTGACCATCATCATTATCCCTAAGGGCTATGCATAAGGAGAGATAATATATATATTGTCTCATATTTGAATAAATCATTGCCAGTATCATATATTCAAATATATGTTAAATTTTTCATTTTGAACTGGCCAATTTATATACTCATATTTAGTATGTTAGTATTTTGCCCTGGTAAGTTCTCTGTCATCACATGTTGCAGTCTTTAGGAGAAATGCTAATCCTGCCAAATTAGCATGTTGGATCTATCTTATGGTGATTTTAAAATAAAACAAAAACAAAATATACAGATAAACTTTAAGATAGTTTATGATAAAATAGCAGCACTTTATAGTCCACAAATCAAATGCTTTCATAGTTGCCTTCTGTTTACTTTGAAAATATCAAGGGTTTGCTCTTTCTTGCACTTTAGTCTCTAGTACAAAGAAATTTAAAATACCTAAAAAGTGAATGTCAAATAGTGCAGGAACTTTGAATTGACTCTGTAATGTCAGTAATACTATTATAAACTATTGTAAAGGTCTATAGCAGAATTTTTATTCCATTTTGGTGATTCATATTGCATATAAAAATAAATGTCCAGTTCTCTGTCAAATGGTAAAAGTATCCCATGTTTTTCTACACTATGGCAAAGCAATATGCTAAATAATTTGAGTCATGGGTTGCTAATATGTCAAATACATAAATGTAATTCAGAAATGTAATTGAAGAAATCTTAAAATGCTTTGATTATAGAGCACAACTTAATATTGATTTTAACATGGCTATCAAATTGTGCCTAGATGTAAAATATATCTTATTTGAATCTGATAAAGAATTTTAGCAAGGCACACATTTCAGTGGAGTCATGTGAAACTGCTCTCCCCATATCAATGCTGTTTCAATTAATTTCCAATTACATATTCAGTGTATTTAAGATACTAGGTTTACTGAGAATTTACTGTGTATCTCAAGTTCTCACGACAATTGATGAACAAACTAGACAGATTCATTGGTAGGGGTTGAGGAAAGGGTTCTTACTCATCGTACCCTCACCACCCTCCAGACCTTCCGCACAGCCCTCAAAATCTGGCTATCCCGTCAGGCCTGGGGCTAAAGACTGTAACCCACCCGAATGGTATGTATGTTGTGTTTTTTAATGGCGTACTGTCCTACGTGTTAAATGTTTGTTTCCCCCCCCCCTTTTCGAGTTGTAAGCCGCCCTGAGTCCCCCCAGGGAAAAGGGCGGCATATAAATAAACTTCTCAAATCTTCTCAAATCATCACCTAATTTTCTTTTCAATGTGTGGTAAGGTATCATTTCCAGGTAAGCTAGAATGAATTGCCCTTTGCTTCCAACTTACAAAATTGTTCCATGTTAGTGAAACATGTTGGACTCGCCAAAAGTCTCCTAAATTCCCTATTCACAATACCGCAATATGAGAAGTGGCTATTAGTATTGCCCAGCAACTTGCCTGTCCAATAAAACGATTAAGGTTCTATAGTACATCTGCATTGTCCAGGACTGGTGTTTAAAATAAAAAAGTAGTGATGATTTGCTAATATAGTTGATTCCACATTTAATTTTTGTTGTCCATGACTTTCCTTGGTGCTGACACAAATGTAGTAATAGTTTTGTAAAGTCTCAGATTCTCCAAATGCTACTCAACAGTAATGCCAAGCACATGGCCAGTAGCACAGAATACTGAAATTTGTAACTGTAACATATGAAAGACTTTAGACTTTTCCTCCCAATGTTACAACTGATAGTTTTATGTGATTATCACTATGTGAATATTTTTCCTTTATTTGCATTTATATTTAAATATAGAGAGTCAGCAAATAATGTGCCTTAAAAATGGTTGCTTCAGATCTTCATGATAGGTATCCTTTTAGAAGCTAATATTTAAACAACGTGAAATTCTAGTTCTTCATTCTATTGAAGTGATTTTCTACCTCATAGATATCACTATCCATCAGTGGTGGGATTCAAATTTTTTTACAACTGGTTCTGTGTGCGTGGCATGGCTTGGTGGGCATGGCTTGGTGGGAGTGGCAGGGGAAGGTTACTGCAAAATCCCCATTTCCTCCTGATCAGCTGGGACTTGGGAGGCAGAGAATAGATGGGGGTGGGGCCAGTCAGAAGTGATATTTACTGGTTTTCTGAACTACTCAAAATTTCTGATACCGGTTCTCCAGAACCGGTCAGAACCTGATGAATACTACCTCTGCTATCCATGTATCAGAAGGTAAATGCACTACTCATGGAAACAATAAATGAATTCCTGTTTTGATTACTGTCCCACTCCCTTTAAATGAATCTTCTTATAAGCATTTCCTTTTTTTGGCAGCAACAAATGGCAATTGCCATTTTGAAATGTTACCAAATTATGATATTGTTATTCACTGCTGTATTTCAAATATCTTGTATTAGAACTATCTGGAAAAGGACTTCAATTTTTATACAAAACTCTTTGGGTTGAATTTAGTAACTTGAAGTGTGAATGAGATGAACTTTTGAATTTCTCTAATGTAATGATTTTAGCTATACTTTTTAAAATTTTCATTCATGTTGAGCTTCAACATTTTTCTCTAAGTCTGTTAAATCTTAAATATGATGTACTGGATGACTGGAGATGTCAATATAGCTACACAACAAGCTTAGTGGAGATCTCAAAACAAAAAAGGACATGAAAAGAGAATAGGTCACAAAGAAGAATACAAACAATTTGCCTCTAGCTATCAAGAAGATGTCACGAAAGCAAAATTAGTTGGAACTGGTGAAGCATGCCAAGAACAACACAAAAAGGCTTCTGTAGGTATGTTCAAAATAAAAGAGAGAAACAAATCAGTGTATCAGCATTTCAATGTAGAACACAAAATATGAAACAAAGGTCAAGTTACTGAAGTCCTACTTTAACTGTACATTGAATTTCCCCCAAAAGAATTTAAGATTCAAAGCTCACATGAATATCATTCATTGTGGGTTCCATTAAATATTTATTCCAATGCACTTGAATAGCATGTAATGTTGACCTTGATTTTACTGTTACATGATAAAGGTAGGACTTAACAAAAGAATTTCTTTTTCTTTGAAGAGTGAACCAACCTTGGAGGTTAGAGTTATCACTCCCTGTATAGGTAATATTTAGCTGGGCTTTTTTTTCCAGTTCAACTGTTTACACTTACACGAATTCTCCAAGCACAAAACAACTGGAATTGTACTGTTATTCGCAGAAAATGGTTCCCACTGGATTTAGTTTTAAGAATTTGATTTTCATACAATGATTTTAAAAACAAGGAACTCCAAATGCATCAAGTCAATAATGGTATTCGTCACTTGGTGCTTATCTTGAGAAAACCAGGACAGAAATGTTCAACATTACTCTTTGTCAGATGTTATTTTTGTAGCAGGAATCCATTGGCCATTACAAACCTTTAACAGTTGAAAACAATAGATGCATTCAGAGGAAAACATAAGAAATGTGGGGCAATCTGCCTTAGCCATCTCCATAAAATATTATCCTGTCATTTAATTGTTAGAGATTCAGTTAATCTCTAATCATGAGATCATACATTTATTATTTTTAACTCAGGAAGCAAATATACAAATACTGTAAATGCCATTTTCTTTATGTGTGTATGAGTGTAGATAGGTAGGTTTGGGTATATCCATAGTGTTGGGTAGCCCTCTTTATTCATTAAAAAGATGTGTGGTACAGTTAGCATACTTGTCCTTAACAGTCCTGCTGGGATGGTAGAAACAGATTTTTGGAACATCCATGCTGATAAATCTTTGTATACCACCCTTGTTAGATACATATTGCCTTATTATTATTTGCTTTTATGTTTAATATGTTTTTATTAATTTTATTTATTAAACAAACTTATATAGCCCTCTATCACACAATAAATAACTTCAGCTTGTGTACAATGTTACATTGGACTTCTTTAAATAGATTTGAATGTTTGATCAATTGTGCACACAATTTGCATTTGTATACATGCTTTAAACTGATCTGACAGTTTGATTAAGTCAGATTGGATCTTGGTTAATACTTACTGTGATGTCTCCTATGGATGATGACTCCTCCACTTCTTTCTCAGAGGCCAGCTTTTTTGGCACATCAGGACTTACTGACCCTGAACTGCCAGCAGAACATGCCTCAGCTGGCCTCAGCTTGCAGACCAGTGAGGAAGAGGGGGAGGAGTTGTCTGCTACGCTGATCCCAGAGTATGCAGGGCCTAGAGATAGAAGTCTTCTGGATTCCATGCCTTCATCCTGGATAATGTGAAGGATCTGAATGGGGTGTTTTTGCAAACTGCTTGAAAATGGGGAGCGGGGATTTTGTCTCTTATCCTGTTTTCAGTCTGTGCTGACCTTCAGAACAGGGTGAGAGACAGGGATATCCTCCTCCACATTTTCAAGCCGTTTGCAAAAACGCCCCATTTTGAGCCTTCAATGTGAACATGCAGGTGAGAAGCAACCTTCTATAGGCATGAAACTCCATACACTTGGGACATCGGAAGAAGCCCTGCAAGGAGACGCCTCTGCCGAAGTGCAGGAAACCTCCCCTCACACCTGCAGATTGTCCTTTCAAAGAGGATTTTCACCAGGATGAAGAGGTGGCTGAAGGTGGTGTTTGTGTCACCTTCATCCTGGTGAAACTCCTCTTTAAAAGGATGAACTACAGGTGGGGGGATTTCCTGCACATCAGCAGCGGCATCTCCTCACAGGGCTTCTTCCAATGTGCCAGGTGTATTGATTTCCATGCCTTCTTTTCCTGTTCTGTGGACAGAATTGCGAGCTGTGACTATTATGTAAGGAGGACATGAGGCATTTGGATTGTGTTGCTTGGCCTCTGGCTTCTTTTGCAGCCGCAATTGGCTGCAAAAACGACTGGCATTTGCTGGAGCAGCACCTGTGAATCAGCTGTTTTGTGAATGGAGCGGCCCAGCTAATCCGACTAAGGGGCCAAGAAGCCCTGAGGTGACCGGGGAAGGGAAGGGCTGCCCCTTCTTCTGGCTAAACCCCTTCACTAGGGCTTATTTTCAGGGGAGGCTTATATTTTTTGCCCACCGTGAAAATCTGGGCTGACCTTAGTTTGAGGACATGTTGTATTTTCAGGGAAACAGGGTAGTCCTTGACTTACAATCATTTGTTTAGTGACTGTTCAAAGTTACAATGGCACTGAAAAAAGTGATTTGTTTTCATACGACCATTGAGCATCTTCATGATCACATGATCAAAATTCAAGTGCTTGGCAACTGGCATGTATTTATGACAGTTGCCCTGTCATGTAATCTTCCCAGCTGACTTCTGACAAGCAGAGTCAATCAAAGAAACCAGATTCACTTAACAAATGAATGATTCAGTTATTTTGCACAGTTGTGATTTGCTTAACAACTGTGCAAAAAGTTCATAAAATGAGGTATAGTTCACTTAACAATTGCTTGCTTAGGAATGGAAAAGTTGGGCTTCATTGTGGACATAAGTTGAGGACTGCCTGTAATTACTATTATCATTACTGAGTATGGAATATTTTCCGGGTTGTTTCAGATCATTTTCTATTCCAAACATAACTGAAAAAATATTTACAGATTTCAGTCCTTTACATGAAATAGCACATATTCTTAGTTAAGTGATAGGGGGGAAAGGTGAAAGAAGTCAGATACTGTCAACTATCCAGTTGGCGAATCCAGAAAAAGAAATCCCCAAGACATTATTTTATCAAGAATATAAATTTTATTGAATAAATCACATTGTCATAGAAAAAGTGAAACTAGCTCTGGGCTTCCCACGCAAAAACAAGCATAGTACATTCCCACTTTCCCTAACGGCCAACCACAGTCCATTATGTCCACCAATCCCTTCTGTTCATTTTGTTATGGGAACCAGCAAGCCACACTGGGACATCTACTTGGGGCGTCCTTGAGGTGGGAACAATGTATCATGGGAACCGACAATGTTTGGAGGCCATTCCCCCCACCCTTGTATTTCATGCCAGCCCTCTCCCTGTTCTTTGTCAAGCTGCAAGCAAAGTGGAATATAGATGAAAACATGAGTCAGTCTTGACAGATACTTTGTGGAAATGAAGATGGTAGCCATAATAGAAAAGGCTGATAGCATTCATTTATCTCTGCTGTTCATTACTGTGAATTGACCTCTATCATGGAAGTTACCACAGGGGACTCCTGTACATACTCCAAAAGTACACCTGAGTCATCAATTTACACATTAAGTATTATTTAGCCACTCTAGATCCTAGGAAAATTTCATAATATATAGCAAATATAGCAAAATATATAGTTTTGGTTTTACCCTGATGTTTTGCTATCAGCCTGAGGCCAAAGTAGGCACACACATGCATACAATTTGTCATAGATCTAAATAAATTTGTTTAAACCAGCAGCCTGCATTGGAACATAACAACACAACAGAGTGTTTGCATTGTTAATGGGTAGGTCACACACACTGACACAGTTTTTCTACAATATAAATAGAAGTTGAAGGAATGTTAAATGAATTCCTTTGTTGACACTAATAAAAAATATATTAAAATAATCAAAGAATCATAAAATAAATCACAAAAGCATACATAGAATGTAAGATTTGGAAACCTTAGTAGAGCACTATGGAGTTGTTACAACATTGCAGGAATCCACTATAATAATAAACTATGATTTATTAATCTTAGGAATGTGTGTGTGTGTGTGTGTGTGTGTGTGTGTGTGTGTGTGTGTAACTTTAAATACATACATACATACATTCCTAAGATTAATAAATCATAGTTTATTATTATAGTGGATTCTTGCAATGTTGTAACAACTCCATAGTGCTCTACTAAGGTTTCCAAATCTTACATTCTATGTATGCTTTTGTGATTTATTTTATGATTCTCTGATTTTAATATATTTAATATATATTCACACACACACACACACACACACACACACACACAGACACACACACACAGAAATATATATAGCTGATAAAGGAAGAGAGCCTGTGGCTTAGTGGCTAATATAACTGCCTGATATGTAATACAGGTTTGATTCCCAGTAAGGGTATGGCTAGCTGATGAGAGCTAAATAGCTTGAAATATATCTATACTAGTCTCCCTTTATTTATTTATCAGCACAAATGCAATTTATATTTATATATTTATATATTTACATAATTTACAAATCCTTCTTTTTTGGAAACAGAAAATAATTGATATTTGCATCTTAAACCTTCAAAAGGCAACAATGGAAATCAAAGGTTTTATTTCTGATTAACAATCAGAATTAACAATTTGGAGTTTTAAATTTTAAAAAAAGAAAATGAAATATGTTTTTGATACCTTTAATTTAAATGTGTGTGCATATAAATACTAAATTTAGAATTGTTCAGGATTAAAGTTTAGATTTCTTGGGAATAATATGTAATGGAAATTTCATTTATTTATTTGTAACTTTTGTATAGCTGCCTATCTTAAAATCAAACACTGGATGGCTCACAACCACAGGAATGAATGTTTATGCACGTGCATGTATAGACACACACAAGAAACCATGGGAGGAAAGAAATGGGGGCAATAAAAACAGATTTAAAAACTCTAATAAACCAAGAACACAAAAAAGAACCAGAACCAAATTTTCCCAATGCAGCCAAAATATTGTCCTCACATAATGACTTCATACTTTTTGAGGTTCTGAAATACAAAATTGGGTAGGTTCACTTATTAACTTTTTAACACTCTTCCTTTTGATAACTTTTTTTGAGTCTTTCCTTTCTTCTTCTTCTTCTTCTTCTTATCATACTACGTTAGGATTGATTGCTCTATCCTCATCAGAAATGTGAATCAATAGCTTGCAGAGCACTTTTGAAATTAATGACATGTACAATTGAGGGCCACATTGGCCTTTGGACAGTACGTTTCATATGCTTCATTTAAAGCAAAAGAGGATTTTTTTCCCAGTTATCCTGATGGTATGGTGGACAATTGAACCATAAATGAAATGAGTGTCATTGTCAGATCACAATAAAGTAAATCTCATATTTTTCCAAAGGGCTTCTATTGGATCTTTCCTTTAATAGATATATGTCAATGGGATTAAGAAACATGACATAATGATATATTCATTATGACAGCCACAATGTGTACAGCTTTAATCATAAATAGCAAATGGATTTATGTCTTAAAGGTAAGATTGGTAAATGGAATATGCTAAATAAGATCCTGAATAGGAACATTTGCTGAATTCCTGCAGGCGATCCTTTGCAATAGAAATGTAAAAGCTTGGTAGTTTTTATGAGTTACCCTGTGGAAACAATTTCACTTTTGAAGTGCTCCAAGAAGATTTGAGCATAATGGGCTTTCTACTGCCTGCTTTGGTATATCCTGCAGAGAGCACTTAGCCCCCTTTGCTTGAACTCTGTTCCATCTAACTCTTTATCCATTAATTTTCTCCTGACCTTGGGCATAAAATATATGTTCTTCATATGCTTTATACGGACAAAGAGGAATACCACTACCAATCTATCACAATTATGAATGATGTAGTTTAGAACAAACACAGGTCAGATGCAGTTACTTTAAGAGCAGATTTGTATTGATTCTATCACAACAGTGAACTAAAAGAGGGAAAGAAATCAGTCTCTAAATAATAAACAGAGTTTTGACAAATAACCATAAGCCAAAAGTAAACTTCAGAGCTTTGCTTCTTACTGGGAAGAAAGCAAAATTTGTTAGACTTGTTATTAACACACTGCCTCACTAAATATACTTATTACTGAAGTCTCTTCATTATACATTAAATAGAAGTAAAGTGATTCTTGCTCTTCATCTCATCCCTACTTCCTTTCTTTGTTTTATTGCTCTTTAGTGGTTGAAAGCTTTTTTGTTAGACAATCCTCACTCTGATTAGCTTCCCTAATTTTTATTTAGAGACTCCACTGCAATGCTTTAACCATATTTTAGTTAGAAAGCTTCATGTGCTAAAAAAAACTTTTGATAGTGTGCAGATATAGATAACCCAACAAAGCATAATGTCAATTTATGTAGTCTTTAAATTATGTTTAACTATTAACTTATAAAGGTGCTCCTGAGGCAAATCTGAATAAGGGAACATTCTTTAGATTACTGTATATGACTTAGTATATTTGATTGGGCTATAGGTGCTAATTTGTATGAGATGACCAGGCTGAGCCCGAGGGAGGAGTGAAATGTGTCATAAGTCACGAGTCGTTTTGTGCCCACAATAGATCTAAGTCCAGCCTACCTTGTATGTAACTCTAATCTTTCTCTCATTTCCCTTCAGGGTCAGTTGGCCAGATTCTTGTAGAGAGCTTAAGCTTGTGATAAATCTTTATACTCATTTGAACTGCCTGAATTTCCTGCTTTCCTAAGCGCTTGACATAAGGTTTCATAGGATTGTGTTTTATTTATCTTCCTACTAGTAAAATTTTAATACATAACGCATGTGCATGCACACAAAGACTTAGCCATCTACAAAATCCACTTACTCCTTTTTTATTATTTGCATTCAACTGAACTAGTTTTTTCTGTCATATATACGTAAATAATAATTTTGGTAACCTGTTTGCAGTGTTTTCCTGATATGAGGAAAATGAGAAAATAAATATTACCTATAGCTTTTACTCAGTTTGTCACTGAGTTCCACAGTTCCATACTTTGTATTCCGTTGAAGCATTCCAAATTAGTATTTTTATCTCTTACTGTAAATTATGACCTGTTGATAATGCACTAATTGTTGTCTGTAGCAGGTCATATGGATGTAACCACAATAATTATTTTTCCTATTTTGTTGTTGTTGGAGAAGGTGTTGCCAAAGAATTTGGACAGAATATACAGAAAGTTTCATACATGGTTCCATGAAGTCTCCTCAGATAAGAAGAACCAAGAATAAATTTGCCAGATGCAGATCCAGTTTGCAAGAACCCAACAAAGAGTTGGCACCTATTATTTGGTGCATTTCCAAGACACAGGAAACTCTGACCTGTAATATCACTCAATCTATAAGTATACTAGAATTTAAAGAGGCAATAACAGAAGGAAGAATTATAGGACAGTGATTATGTTGAGAATGGATTCTTAGCTTAGATTTAGATTAATTTAACCAGAGTCAATCCAAAAATGAGGATCAGATATATGCCTGTGAAGGAGAGATTGGCATATTTGAGAAACAATTCAGGATTTCATGCTGTGTATTGCTCCTTGAAACTCTGAATAAGTTGACCTCAATAGGCACTTTTCTCACTTGAATTTGTATACAAGATTTCCTTGTTTTGACTGCCTGTTAGGTTTCTGACTGGTGTGCACTTTTTGACTAAGTGTTTCACTGTTTGCCTGTTAAATTAAAACCATTAGTATGTTTGAACTTGGATTTAAGTTTACTACTTGGAGATAAGCCTGACAAGTTTTAATTGCAGTTAAAGATAGATAAGCTCTTCTGCTTACAAAGCTTGGAGATAATG
The DNA here is from genome assembly GCF_051295495.1 of Thamnophis sirtalis. Classification (NCBI taxonomy): domain Eukaryota; kingdom Metazoa; phylum Chordata; class Lepidosauria; order Squamata; family Natricidae; genus Thamnophis; species Thamnophis sirtalis. Next base: position 74,931,569 of record NW_028261385.1, on the reverse strand, counting down.
ATACCTCTTTCTTACTCAACTTCAGCCCTTGTGGTTGATTACATCAACAAGGGAACTGATCCATATTTCTAGAAAATAGCATATGTTTCCCCATTAAAAAATTATAGAATGCATGTTGAAAAACATTAATTTGGACTGTGAAATTCATAAAGATATAGCCAAACCTTTCATTGTTCAAAAAGACTCAAGGCAATAGTGACGTCAAAGCTCCAGAAACAGATAATATTAATTACTCGGACCAATTTCAGTTAGGCTTTCAATCAGAATGTGATAGTCAATTTTTTGTTTGCTTTGGTGGATAACCTACTCTGGAGCCGGGATGAGGGAATGAACTCTAGCTAGTTCTCCTGAACTTCTTGGTGGAATTCACTATCATTGATTCTTTTGGACAGTCTAATAGGATTGGTTGGCAGTTCAGTGGTTCAAATCCCTAGGACCGCATAATGGAGTGAGCTCCTGTTACTTGCCCATGCTTCTGGCAACATAGTAGTTTGAAAGGATATAAAAATGCAAATAGAATAATAGGGACCACTTTGGTGGGAAGGTAACAGCATTCCATGTGCATTTGATATTTAGTCATATTGGCCACATGACCATGGAGATGTCTTCGGACAGCGCTGGCTCTTCGGCTTTGAAATGGAAATGAGCACCACACCCTAGAGTCGAGAATGAGTAACACATATGTGCAAGGGAAACCTTTACCTTAATTGGATTAGACCATATGGTAATATTCTGCAGTTATTTTGGTGTTTAATATCAAGCTTGATCCAGAAGATGGAATTTGGATACCCAGAATATTTACCTAGGTTTATAAGAATATTTACACAAAGTTTCAATTACTGGAACTATTCAACATACTATTCAACAAAAGCAACAAAACGTGAAACTTTGAAATGGGTATCACTTGCTTCTGCTGTTTTTTCCATTCCAAGAAAGCAATTTGTATCCCTCAGCATCAAAATAGGTTGAATTACAATCCTCAAATCCATTGTTCTTTTTTCTAACAATAGCACTGATTTACTTCAATTTAATTTTTGCTTGTTCTTCTTTATTCACACCGTTAACAACAAAATTTAAGACTGATTCCTTGGAAGTTGATAGTAAAGAGCAGTAGAGGCAAGTGTCATCAGTACACTGATTGCATCATATCATGGAAATCTTCTAAGGGCCTTCAAATGCTACTGCACATAGAAAATAAGAAAAGTATCACAATTTGATTGAAAAAAGATGCACAAATGCGTGTGCATTCTGGACCACTAACTCAATTATATATGAAACTTTTCAAAGTCCAACAAAGCCAAGGTGGCGCAGTGGTTAAATGCAGCACTGCAGGTTACTGCTAGATCAGCAGTTCAGCGGTTCAAATCTCACCGGCTCAGGGTTGACTCAGCCTTCCATCCTTTCGAGGTGGGTAAAATGAGGACCCAGATTGTTGGGGGCAATATGCTGACTCTCTGTAAACCGCTTAGAGAGGGCTGAAAGCCCTATGAAGCGGTATATAAGTTTACTGCTATTGCTATTGCTAAATTGAAAAAATATATATTCTTTAATGTCAGTATCTCCTCTATTTGTTGATTATCTCACTTACCAAAACTGGCTTTCCAGGTATGGTTGGAATAATCAAGTAGAATCAGAAATATTTTTTTAAAGAAATTAATTTGATAAGCTCTTTCATACTAGTTCTCTATAATTGTTATTTTGAGGTATATTTTTAAATATAGCCCATTAAAAACTTCATACAATAGGGTTAAAAACTTTATTATTTATTACTTGGAGAATATACACTATGCTATTAATGAATTGAAGCAAAATCAAAAATAATGTAATTCTGTATGTATTATTTTATGGCTGAAGCTTATTTTTGCTTAACTAGACATAATAGTTTTTTCATTGGCATACCTTAAAATAGTAAATTTTATTTTAAAAAACCAAGTAAAAGCAACAAAGATAGAATGCCTATGCATTTGAAAAGTCTTGCTTTTAGTGCATTCATTTTCCAGCTTCTTTTATTGATAGTGACACAAGAATAGTAAAAAAACAAATCAATATTCCATTCCTTTGTGGCAAATGCAAAAAATGCCAATAACAATTGTTCTTCCAATGAATGTTAATTGCTCTTCACAGACACAATTTATTTGCGTAGTGTTGTATTTACACTGAAAATATATGATTGAAACAGGGGATTTTATAAAGTCTTGTCAAATAACTTGTAAATTAAATGTGCGGTTTTGAAATCACAATGTACTATTCTTTTCAATCAATGAAAGCATTCTTGGAAATACATTGCTAACTTATTTTTGCAACATACAGTATATACTTTTGTATGCAAACTCTTGGGACTCTTCTGTCTTTCATTATTAAATTGTGAATCTTAAAAGTGACAATAAGATGATAAATTAGAGTCAATAGGGCATTTAACATACTATGCATACTATTCAATGCACTATGTTCTAGCAAAACAATTTTAAAAAGCTATAGAGTACTTTAGAAAAAAAAATCGTAGAAAACATTTGCCCTGCTTCTTTTAGTAAAATGGTCTGAGATATCCTCTTAAACAAGAATCGTGTACAACAATGAAGTGTAAACTTAACATTTTTTATTCATGAGTTTGAGTACATTGATTATCATTATTATCAGTTATTTGGACACCTGAGGTTATTGTGCCAAATAAATGGTGGATACTTTTACCTAGAAAGCCAGGATGGTTTAACGGTTAAGGCACTGGGCTAGAATCCAGGAAACCAAGAGTTCTAATCCCGATTTAGGCACCAAGGTAGGTGATTGACCTTGGGCCAATCACTCAATCTCAGTCCTCGAAACAGGCAGTGGGCAATCACTTTCAAAAGCTTGATAAAAGAAAAGTGCATGGAGTTGTTCATACAGTCAACAGGATTCAATACTGATTCAAAGTTATACACGTGTGCACGCGCGCACACACACACACAAAACCCAGTACCCATATACACTTATTCATACTAGTCTGCATAACCTACCTATAGGTAGGTTCATTTTATTCATTTCATTCTCCTGTTTAGTTCTCAGTTTGATACTTGAACATGAAGAAGTCTGTGATGACTGATGGTTTTGAATGATCTCTGGCGAAAACAGGATAGGGGTAGTGCATGCATTCTGGCTCTTTTTGACATCTTAGCAGCTTTTGATACCATTGACCAGGGTATCCTTTTGGATCAGCTATAGGGGATGGGGATGAGGGGGCATAGTGTTTTGCTGCTACTTTCTCTAAGGTTGGTCCCAATTAGTATTAATAAGGAGCAAGAGTTCCAGTCCTTCATGCCACGGAGCTTGGTACTTTCTCTGCTACTTTTTAACATCTATATGAAACTGCTGGATGAGATCATCCAACACTATGGATGAGATATCCTCAGTATGCTGTTGATACACAACTCTACATCTCCATCCCTGGTGATCCAAGCCAAACTGACCACTCTTTCTCAGTGCCTGGAAGCTGTGTAACTTCAGCTGAACTCAGGCAAGACACAGTGGCTGTAGGTATGATGTCTGGATCTGATGGTTATTTAACTCTGGATGGCATTGCATTACTCTAGACAGTTGATGTGCAACTTGTGGGGGAAGGGCTCTACTGGACTCACAACTCATGCTCAAAGAGCAGATGGTTGTTATGGCTTTCAGAGTACCTTTGCTCAATTTCACTTTGTACACCAGTTGTGCCTTTAGCTGGATCCTGAGGTTCAGCACATGATCACTCATGCTTTAGTCATGTCTCAGCTGGATTACTGTAGTGTGCTCTGCATGGGGCTATCCTTGAAGATAATTCAGAAGCTGCAGCTGGTGCAGAATGCAGCTGCACTCATAGTCCAGGAGCTCCTAGGGCTGCAAAAATAACACTGTTAGTGCACAAGCTGCATTGGTTGCCAGATTGCTTCTGGATCCAATTCAAGGGGTTGGTTGTTACCTTTAAAGCCCTATATGGCATGGATCCAGGATATATGAGGACTCTCTCTCACCAATGGGCAAGCCTTCCCCACTCATGCCAGCATAAGAGGGTTGCTACAGATCCCATCTGCTAAGTTATTGAAGCAGGCAGGATCAAGAGAAGAGCCTTTTATGCTGTGGACACATCCCTATGGAACATTCTTTCACTGGAGATGAGGACTGCCCCTCTGTTTTGGCCTCTGGAAGGGTACAAAAGGCTTTGTCAGTTGACCTGGAGTCCCAAGGGGGATGATCATCATTGGAGATGGTTGACAAGATCTCATCCCATCCCATCCATCTCTTGGCTCTTTTGATTTGGCACAGTTTTAGTAATACTTTAATCTTGTTTTAATCTTTAAATTAGAGATTAAACAGATTTTTCATCTGTTTGATAATTTGTAAGCTACCCAGAGTCACCTTTAGGGGAGATGGAAAGGATCGAAATTTAGTCACTCAATCTATTTAATGTTGTCAATTCTTTGATGATTGTTAATTCAGAGTTTTAGTTCCTTGTTTTGTTAATATCATTTTATTCCTGAAATTGAGAGTGGTTGTTTGTCTGCAATAGTAAGAGACTCTTGTTCTTCCTATTTGTTCCTCTATTTGTTGATCTTGACAATTTGATATCAAGATCTGATAGTGTTCTTTCATTGTTGCTGATCTGATTGAAAGAACATGGGATTCAGAAAGTAATTCTGATAAAATGTCTATGGAGTCGTGTTGGTTATCACATGAGTGTCTTTAGGCTACTTTTGCAAGCCAGGGCAAACATTTGCTTCAAATAAGTTTAGTGAAGTGACAATTTTATTTTCAAGATTAGAGTTGATAGCTTCTAAGCAGGGATGGGTTCCTGCCAGTTCTATAGAAGAGGTTCCACAAATCTACAGTGCCGTTTAGAACTGGTTCCAGCTCCCTCCCCCTGCCCACCGCACATCATCAAGATGAAGAACGAAAGGAGGAATTCTGGGAGTTGAAATACACAAGTCTTAAAGCTGTCAAGTTTGAACACACCTGGGGTTTTTTTCTAAAGGTTTGGGGGTGCAAGGGTCTTATAACTTGACAGCTTTAAGACTTGTGTGCTTCAAATGCCAGAGTTTCTGAGCCAACATTTTGGTTGCTAAGCAAGAGCGTTGTTAAGTGAGTTTCACTACATTTTACAATGTAAAATATGCCATGCCCACCCAGTCACATGACTGCCAAGCCACTCCCACTAGGTCACATGTCTGGCAAGCCACTCCCACCCAGTCACATGTCTGGCAAGCCACTCTCACAAAGCAGGCCACACTTACAGAAGAAGTTCTAAAAAAAATTGAAACCCACCACTGCTTCTAGGACAGTAATGACCAACCTTTTTGGCACCAAGTGCCAAAAACACACGGGCACACCTCCATAATGAAATGCATGTATACACACACCTACACGTGCGCACCCTTCCCCACATGTGTCTTGCCCATGTGTTGATGACTCCCATGCATGTGTGCACCCCCCACATGTGTGTGTGTCTCCCACATGCACCCTGCCCTGCCCATGTGCAGCAGAGACCCAAAAATCAGTTGGCGCACATGTGTGGCAGAACTGAGCTGGGGTGACAGCTCATGTGCCCGCAGAGAGAGCTCTTCGTGCCACAGGTTCACCATCACAGTTCTAGGAGTTAACTATGCTGAGCTATAGTTAATGGAATGTAAGGAAGCAACTCAACATTTAAAGTTAGGAATAAGCCATATGGCATTAACATTTACTTTACAGACAATTTTAACTTCCATTTCCTCACTGACTTGTGAATAATGGGGTTGGATAAAATTTGTCCAGTTATAACCAAAGGTCAAAGTTTTGTCTCTATCTCTATGTGAGGATGATATATCAGATAGTGCTTTTTGTTTAGCAGTCTAGCAAGACAAGTATAGATGCACTCTTTGCATTTAAATCATGCCATAAGCCATCATGAAAGCAAACAATACAATTTTTATTCTGTCTCCAGACAAAAGTCAGATTGATCTTACATATTCTAGACTTTTAGCCTGGAATTTTTTTTTTAAAGAAAAGTTTCTTGTCATTTGAAGTAGAATAATAATTTTAACACCAGAAAGAAATGAACTATGCAGAAATCTGAACTGGAAAGGCAAAATGTGATTTGGAGACCATATTTTCCCATGATTGCATAGTTGTCTACAGAGGGCAACTGCGTAAACTAAAAGGAACAGCTGCTTTAAGATGTTTTCGGCAGGTGCTGTGCAGAAAATACGTTGAACATGGAAGATACTCTGATTGTATGTCCAACCTTTTTATTTCAAATTCAGTTTGCCTGCACTTTCTGTCAGTAGCGGTAATGAAGCATATATGCAGAAGAGCCGATTCAAAATAATTTTTGAGACACGCAGTATTGCTTTATAAGTCTCAATTTCTTCTAAAATAAGGGAATCTAGATAAAAAGATTTTAATGGAAGTCATGATGAAAATTCTTACCACAAATATATTGCCTCACTGATGTTATTTAGAAAATTATTATTTCATTAAACAAGTATTTGACAACGCACTGGTATCTGGTCCAAATATTTGAAAAGTATTGTGAAGATATGCAGCTTGTAGATAACTGGGAAAATTGAGAAACCACTCACACTATTACCAGCTATTTTTTCTCAGTTTAATCATATTCTGCTTCTGGTTCCATAGTAACAACAGTTGTGTGATGGGGAATTCATCCCTTTGATGAGGAATTTATCTATCTGCACTGAGGGAGGTGTCAGTGTATTGCATCCTCAGGAACTATGGCTCGGCCCAATAATGTTGGATAATTTCTGAGCAGCCTCCAAACTTTCCTCTATGTATAAAGTAGTTGAGTTTTGGAGATTCTCTGAGGAAGTAGATTTCTAGAGCTTTTTTTAGTTGGATTTCAGCATGGATATATGACTGAGCATGCTTGTGAATGACCTCTGATGAAATTGAAATAGGAGTCCTTGATTTTTTTTTAATGGTTTTCACTATCCTCTGACATACTAGTAGTCCTTGACATACAACCACAACTGAGCCCAGAATTTTGGTCAAAGGTTGTTGCAATTATAAGTCAAGTAAATGTATAATCCAACTCAATTTTTTGACCATTTTATGGTCATTAAGCAAATCATATGATCATTATGTGATTATTAAGCTGAAGCCATCTTCTTCAATGGGCGTTTTAGCCCTACAATGCTAAATACATCACAAAACATGATCATGCTACAGGGACGTGCAGTCAGGGGAGGCAGGGCCTCACCAGTGTCATGAAGAAAAGAAAACAATAATTAAAAGGAAAAAGGCTAAGGTAGCTGCTGACAGAGTCACAGTGGATGACTCTGCTTAGTGCTTAATTGCAGGAAGAGGCGAGAGAACTACGGGCCTCCTTTACTCTAGCTTTATGATCACTTGAGCAGAGTTAAGCAAGGGTTAAAAGGTGAAAAATTCCTTATGCAAATGAGGCACGTGTTCTCTCGTCTACTGTAGAGGGCATTTTTAGAGGCTTTTTAGAGTTCTCTGGGAGCACCTAGCTCAGTCTGACTCAGAGCTCTGGCCTTTCTCTTTTTACATTTTTTTTCTTTTCATGAGGGCAGGCAAAAGCAGAGTTGAAATCCTCTCTGAAACAGCTGGAAAAGGTGTGTGTTTGGGGAGGGGGGAGGAATTCAAAAAGTTTGATTGCATGCATTTTCAAATACACACACACACACACACACACACAAACACACACACACACACACCTGGATAAAAGTATATAAGCCCAGCTTCACTGATTACAAGTTTGAAAAGGCAACGTGGCTTCACCTGCAATCAAAGGCTCGGATCGGAAGGCAGCAGGGGAAGTGGGGTATGGCAGAGGAGCTGCTTTCAAGCCATTGGAAAATATATCCAATCCAACTTCTGTGTTTGTGTTTGTTTGAGAGTGAGTGAGTGAGAGAGGGATCCAACTTCTCTGTGTGCATGTGTCTGTTTGAGAGAGGGGGGAGGGAGGGAGAGAGGGAGGAAGGAGGGGCAGGGAGAAGAAAAAGAATGGGAAAATTTATTTTGCAAGGGGGGAAAATGCTGTCGCTTTAAAACTGAGCATGCCTGGCTGTGGAATTCTGGGAGTTGAAGTCCACAAGTTTAAAAAAATTGCTGCCTCACCAGCCATAAAGCTCACCGCATGTCACTGTCATGCTACAACTGGTTATAAATGTGAGCTGCTTGCCAAATGCCTGAAATTTGTATTTATTTATTATACTTGTAAGCCGCCCTATTCCTGGGGGGACTCAGGGCGGCGATCATGTGATGGTGGGGTGCAGCATAACTCACTTTTTTTGAGTTTGTTGTAACTTGAGGATTGGTGAGACAATTGTGTTGGAAAGGTTCTCCTTTCTCCAGTCCTGGATCCAGTCATTATTAACAAGATGGCAGACATCTAATCTAAAGCTCTTTAAATGGATTCTTCAGGCCTCAATGCTTTTTCTGCTTCTATTGAACTTCAACATAAGCTACTGGTGAGGTCATCCAATAATATGAGGTCAGCAATCATCAGTATGCTAATAATGCTCTTCACTATTGACTAGTCATATACTGTTGTCAAGTTTATGTCATAGTGCTGGGGAACTGTTGTGATCTGGAGAGGGAAGAGGAGACATAGGTTCAACCCTGGCAAGGCAGAGTAGCTGTAAGTTCAAGGTCCGAATATTTGTGGGATTCCAGCTGTAGTTCTGGATGTGTTCCACTTCAGCAGAGAAATCATAAGACACTTTTTAATGCATGGTTATAAGTCATTTTTTTTCAGTGACATTGTAACTTTAAACAGTCACTAAATGAACTGTTGTAAGTCAAGAACTATCTTTAGTTATGGACATACCTCAGTAAACCCAAGCAGCATCTTTATTTCACAAACTTATTGCTAGTTCAGTTCCAGGTGCAATTAAAAAAATACCTGATGGTTATCTATGAAGAATTTCATGAAGACTTAGAATCTGAATAATTGCAGAATCACCTCTGTCCAATTGTTCCTGGTCATTTATAAGATCTCTCATGTACAGCATGCTCCTAATCTCACCAGTAAAATAATGTTATATATTGTGACCCACAACTCATCGAGTCATGCTTCTCTGTCAGTAGAGCCACATTTTTTTAAAAAAAAATGTTCCCAATGTCCAGATGACCCTGAGTCTACTACCTGTTAGAAAAGCCTTAAGGCCCGGCTCTTCTTTCAGTGTTGTGTTGTGATGATGTGTACGGTTGATGGAGTATTAGTGTTCTGATTGTTTATTTATTTATTGTCTTTTCATGGTATGATTGCTTTTATTATCTTCATTTTTTAGTTTATTATTGTTTGCTTAAGTCTTCTTGTCAGCTACTTTGAGTGGCTTGGTGATTGTTTGGCCTTAGAAAATTGAATTAGTAAATCAATGAATAATAAAACAAAGTTGCATGAAGGCATAAAGTGGGCAAATGATAAAATGTGCATGAAGACATTGTGATGCAAATAATATGATTTAAGCAGGCATTGGGAAGACAGTAGATGAGGCCAAAATTTGCATCATGCTGCATATCTAACTGGTTTTGAGTCATCCAAAGGCACCACAGTAGGCTATCGGCTTCAACTTCCTTCATGATCTTCAGACAATATATTATGTTGTTTAGCTGGTAGGTGATCAATTGCAGTGGCAAAACTAAACTGTAGTTTATGTGATAACTTTATGTATGCATTTCATTTTACTGCTTTCATTACCAAGAAAATATATCTTTAAAGTAGTTAGTTCACACAAAAAATATTCAGGGTACTAATTGCATGAGCCTATTATGAGTATTTTTTTTACAAAACTGTTATAAATAGTGGATCTTGGCAGTAATGGTTTCCTCTTAGCTTCACTACTGATTCAAAACCGGGAGCTCGCATGCAGCACTTCTGTGCATGCGCAGAACCTTCAGCGCATGTTCAGAATCTTTTGCGCATGCGCATAGCATCCATGATGGCATCTGGGCAGGTGGGCGAAACCTCCCTCTACTGCTGCTGCCTGTTTGCCCAAACCAGGGAGAACCAGTAGAGTACCACCTATATATATATATATATATATATAAGGTCCAGAGGTGGTACTCTACATATATACATATACATATACATATACATATACATATACATATACATATACATATACATATACATATACATATACATATACACATACACATACACATACACATACACATACACATACACACACACACACACACACACACACACATATATGTGTGTATATATATATATATATATATATATATATATATATATATATATATATATATATATATAAACAGTTGCAGTGTCCAGGGTCATTGTGCTTCTGACAACCATGTGGCTAACTTACCAATTACAGTGATTCACTTAACAACTATAGCAAGAAAGTTGGAGCAAAAATGGAGCAAAAACTCACTTAGCAACAGAAATGTTGGGCTCAATTGTGGTTGTAAATCCAACTATATAACTTTAGCACATTATCAGAATAACAATATATAATATCAAGTAGTAATTTCCAAACATTACTTATATTAGAATTCCTAAGATGATGGTGATATAAGCAGATAGATATCCCAACTCCTATTTTCTTTTCTTTTCTTTTCCGGATTGTGATCCTGGATTAAAAATGTTTGAGTGTGTATTAATGTCTATCTACTCTAAAATCCCTAAACCAGCTGTGCTCTATCAGCTGTTCTCTGTTCATATTTTATCTGAACTTTTTTTGCTTTTTGGGAGGAACTTGCTGCACTTAGTATAGCTAGAAGATAAAAAAATAAGCCAAAAGCAAAAAAAAAAAAAAAAAAGAACTCTCTCTCCCTGGAATGGCAAGGAAGCAAAGCAGAATCATATCTCTTCTATCAGCTAAAAGAATCTAGCATATCTTTGAACTAACAAGTGAGAATTGATGTGCTTTGTTGAAAGTAAGCAGATCTCTTCAAACCAGGAGGAGCAACAGTCTAATAGAACTACGAATGGTTCTGTGGGAAGATGAGAGAAGGAAGAAGGACTCACTGGAAAAGAGCCAAATGCTGGGAAAGATTGAGGACAAAAGTAGAAGGAGACTACAGAGAATGAGGTGGCTGGATGGAGTCACCAATGCAGTAAGCGGGAGCTTAAATTGACTCCAGAGGATGGTAGAGGACAGGAAGGCCCGGAGGAACATTGTCCATGGGGTCACGATGGGTCAGATATGACTTTGCAACTAACAACAATGCAACGTGATCACCATTTGTAACCTTCATAGGCAAAGTCAATGGGAGAAACCAGATTTACTTAACAGCCACACGATTCACTTAAAAAGTGCAGTGATTCACTTAATAACTGTAGCAAAAATGTTATAAAATGGGGCACAACTTAATTTTTCTTGCTAAGCAACAGAAATATTGCACTAAGGTGCTACCTTTGAAAGTACTAGATTAGCAATGGTAGTAAAATAATCTGCTCCCTCAACTGACAATATTAGAAGCATTTTTCTTTATTATGTAACATTAAAAGATTATAATCAAGAACCTATTATATAAAATTTTAAAATATCCATTTCTACTGTTCATACATAAAATAATCAGTGTTAAAAATTTCATGAAGAAGACAAAATGCAGAAACATCAACTTATTGAATCAGATTTTCTATGGCAAATATCCAATATCAAGCCTGAAACAGCATAGATTGCACGATTTTGTGTAGTGGCATCCAAATCGGGCATAGAATAATTAAGAGCAACTGAACCTCCTTAAGAAGGGATAGCTGAAAATGGCTCAAGATTCTTACAGGTGGCAGTACTTTTGGTAAAGTCAAAGACTGCTCCATGATAGCTTCAAGCTTATCAGAATTTACCTGGCTTTAAGCTTTTAGTTTAAAACTCTCAGCTGGAAGCAAAATCTGTAAAGGATGTAATTCTTTAAAGACAAGGCTTGTATAAAATTAATATTGATGAAAAACTGGTTTTATCATTTAAAAACAGAATGAGATGATACAACAGCTAAATTGCAAGAGAATCAATTTCCACATGTATTTGAAGCCAAGAGATACGTATATGGCAATGTTTTATTCTCCCATCTACTATAATCTATCCTGTATGCCATTAACAGATAAGACAATTTGATTAGTTTGTAACATTCTAGTGACCATACTAAGAAAGGAGGAGGAAAGTATTAGACAATAGGACTTTCAGTTTCACCTTATGTATCAGACATCTTAAATTATAAGCTTATGAGTGTTGCGTGTTTTGTCATAAACCTGTACAGATTTTTTTAAAATGCCTCTATTACCAAGACGGTGAAATTTGCAGACTTTGTTGCTTTCAAAGTCAAATACCAATTAATAATATGACTGCAGAAAAAAATTGCAACCAGTTTGCATTCCATTGAAGACCTGTATACTGCACAAACCAGAAAATGGACTGAGAAAATATCTACAAATCTGTCACATCCTGGACATAAACTATTTCAACTTCTCCCCTTTGGACACCACTATACCAAAGCAACTAGACACAAAGATAGTTTCTTCCCCCATGCCATCATGCTCTGCTAAACACCTAACTCCCAGACCACTGACTTATTTAAATCATGATTTAAATCCCTAGTAAAAAGGCATGATTTAAATCATAATTTTTAAAGAGCAACTGTCATTTCTGTCCCACAGGGGCTCCTCCTCTGACCTGTTGTTGACTCACCGACAGTCCCAATATTGCAGAATATATAGCCTCATGCTACATAACTAAGCTCCATTTCATGGTGAATAAACTAAATTATTAATGTATCTTAAATAGAAATTATCTTCAGATAGATTTTACTTCAAAAACATTTTATTTAAATAAATTTTCTATAAATCAAAAAAATCCAATTTAAATCAAAAAATCCAATTTTTATTTTTTTTAAAAAAAAATCATCAATTTTTATCCAACCTTTGGATATTAAGTAGTAGGCTGTTATTCTTGTCATCTTGTCCTCTTTCTCACCTCCTCTTTCTCTCCTATCATCTTTCCTTCTCCTATTGGTATCTTATGATTTATCACTTGTTGTTTGTATCTTATGATTATGATTGTATCTTATGGTCTATAAGTTAACACTCTGTTGTGATATATTCTATGCACAATGAGACCTTATGCAAATTCTTTGTGTGTCCAATCACACTTGGACAATTCTATTCTACCTATTCTATTATATAGAATAGATAATCAGCCATGACATCTTGCCTGGACAAAGAAAAAATATTCCTTCCCCCTCAACAGCTGAGGTAATATGTCCATTCTACACATGGCAGAGCAACTGTCATAAATACATGCCAGTTGCCAAGTGCCTAAATTTGAAACTCTTGATCAAGAGGATACTGCAATGATGAAACATGTGAAAACCACTCATAAGTCACTCTTTTCAATACTGTTGCTACTGAATGTTACTGTTACTAAATGAATGTTATTAATGAAATGTAAATTGAGGACCACCTGTATACAATAAGAAAATATGAGAATTTGTTCTGTTTTGTAGATTGTAAATTTACAAATTTATAAATTTATTGATAGATTGGTTAAATGATAACTTATAGGATAACTCTGTACAATGTTAGAAAGATAAAACTATACAAAACCTATACACAATACAAATAAAATGTTATAAATAGAAACATGGACACTTATCTGTTAGATGCTTAAAAGGCAATGGACAGCTGCATCAGTTATTGGTAAGCTGTTAGTGTAGAAAAATAAAACTGTAAAAAGATGGCACAAGAACTCAAAACTGCTGGTTTCTTGATTTGAGGCTTCATGTAAACTGAAAAATATTTAGCTGTACCTTTCAAACAGAAATGAAAAGCTGACATTGTTTAAAAGGCTATTTCTGGACTGTCAGTCACTTGAAGTTCAGGGAGATGTGCATGTCAATTGTAGACACAGTAATTAGATTGTTATATTGCTATATGCAGTGCAGATTATCAAATTACAGCAATAAATAAGAAAAAATGACAAGAAAGATGACATCCTCAGTCTGCATCAAGCCTATGTACTGTGCATATATCCTTTGTTTCTATCTTTACTGTTTGATGTAATGATGTTGGAGACATTACCATAGTTGAGGTGACATCCATATGGATGAAAAGAGAAAGAGATTTGGGAAACACTAACAAAATTTCATGTGATTATGGTAGGCTCCATTGGATTGGTTATCAAAGAAACTAATGCATATGGTAAATTGATAGCCACAGCAGCTAAAAAGGAACATAATTTTTGTTGTACCAATGTGTGTTTTTTCTTGATTTGTTTGAATTCTGGAGTATAATTGGAAAGGAAGACATTAATGATATACCTGCCTCAATAGAACCTAGGAGACTGACATATAGACACATAAAGATATGCAATGGATTCCTTCCTGATCCAAAAGCAAGAAAATACAGATCTGAAATTGCCTATAGTACAAGTTTTTCAAAAATGCTAGAAACCATGTTCTACATGCTTTCCCTGCCTTAGTGATTTTATCATAATGGGATATAATTTGCAGACTATTTGTGCTTGTATTGAGAAAGGATGGGGTGATGGCTGGGTAATAGACCTATACCCTAATTACAGACTAGTGGATTAATGAAAAGGGGGTTATGAGTTCCCAAGATTTCATTTTATTACAAAGATCACTACAATAGTTTAAACGTAGTGTTTTCATTGTGAAATACAGTTCCACACCATTACAGTCAGCTTGTGTTGTTTGTGTGGCCTAACCTTTGGGTTTTTTTTTATTCCCCCCCCCTCTTGAATAGGAGATTGACTGGCGAGAAAGGGATTGCAAAAAAACAAGCTGTTTGCTCTTGTATACACTGAAGGCAGTGTGATTGTACTAGCAACCCAGAGCTGGGAGCCATTGACCCCCACCCCCCAATACAAAAACTTTACAATACTCTCTCAAAATCTCTTTCTCATCAGTCTCTGCGCTACACGGTAGGGGAAGACAAAAAAAAACCAAACAATTCTTTAGACAACCTAAATCTTTATCCCTTGTTGCCCCACCATCTACCCAATAGAGCAAAGAGAGTTGATAGTGATTGCAGATCCAGGGTTGGGAGCCAGGGTGCGCTATGCCAACAAACCTGAAGAGTTTTGTCTTTTTTCGGCTGAAAAGTGCAGTTGTGGTTACATGATTTCTCATTTAACAACTCTTTCACTTAGCAGCAGAATTGCTACTCCCAATTAAGGTCATTAAGTAAGGACTACCTATACTGTGAGGGACACGATGGCTCAGTAGCTAACATGCTGAGCTTGTCGATCAGAAGGTTGGCAGTTCAGCAATTCAAATCCCTAGTGCCGTGTAATGGAATGAATTCCCGTTACTTGTCCCAGCTTCTGCCAACCTAGCAGTTGGAAGATTTGGAAGATTTAGCTACACATCATATTAAGCTGGAATTTCGCTGTCAGATAATAGAATGTAAAAGTATATGAATGGTTCTGTTCTCACAGATACATTTCTGCTCATTTTCTCATTCTATAATCTTCCATGTAATTTTGAGATATATTATAGTACAGTGATGGTGAATCTTTTGGGCACCAAGTGCCAAAAAAGAGGCTTGCCAACATGTGCACTTGTCTGGGACAGAGGAGGAGCTGCCTAGGGGGGCATGCACACGCCAGAAAATACACTTCTGGTTTCTGGCAGGTGCATGCATGCTGGCCAGCTAAATGTCCAGTTACTGGCATGCATGCGCATGATGATCAGCTGACCGGTGCACATTCTCACACTGGAAAACAGAAGACCAGCTCTTCCAGTTTCAGGCACTGCTGCACGAATGAAGGCCAGCTGATCGTTGCACACACATGCACACCAGAAACCCGGAAGAGGAACAGGTGATGCCACATGTGCCAGGCAACATGGCTCTGCATGCCATGTTGGGCACACATGCCATAGGTTCACCATCATGGTTCTAGTATGTTGGTAGCTTCTGAAAAGCATCTTCAAGTTACTAGGAAAACAGGTTGTAGAGAAAAAAAAATCACTTTTGCTCAATAAATATATGTTGATTCTACATATAGAAATTTGGTATGTTTAAATATTTGGGGAGGAAAGGGGGCTAATGCTAATTGATTGTAAAAGGTATATGTTGAAAGTCAGAAGTCAAACTTAACACATATATCCTATGTTCTCCAAGTAGTTATTCTAAAAACAAGAATGTTTGACTTCCAACATATAATTTTAATTCATTTATGGGTGAGACATCATGTTTCATCTTTTGTTATTGTATCTATTCTCCATAGATGAGCAGCATATAAATTTAATAAATAAACCCACAGGAAAAAGAACATACATAAAGCACCAAGACAGGCAGCGTCTTGGAACACTCTATTTATATTACTGTTCTGTATAATTAGAGATATGGTTGAGTTTATTTCAAGTTTGTATGAAAATTGTAGTTATCTTTTCCTCTTTACAAGTTACCTAAGCATAATTTTACTTTAGCATACATGTATATTAATAATTTTGTTTTTTGCTAATCACTTCAATAGTAGGAAAATAAAACTATGCTGTGAAAATGGTTATGTAAAAGAACTTATTAAATTTGAAACCCCATTATTTTGGATTTTAAAAGATCATTATCACTGGATTAAGAAAATAACATATAACTACTGAATGTTAACTATTTTATTAACTGCATTGTTTATACATTTTAAAGAAATGTTTTTATGAAATGAAACTCCTAAAATTACACTTTAAAATCTTAACGGAATAAGCTGGATCATAAAATCAACATGTTGAAGTCTCTTGAAATAACTGAAAGGACAATAAACTGTGAGAATAAATGTTAGCTTTAGGCCATTAATATTGTAGATAGGTATTCCATAATAATGTGATTTTCTAGAGTAAAGAATAAAATATTCATGGATTTATTATACCTTGTTTTACTTTTGATGCAGTTATGCAGGTCCACTAGTGTATGCTTTTAAAACCATGTTTAAATACCATGTTTCCCTAAAAATATGACCTGTCCTGAAACTAACGCCTTGCCACATTTTTTGCGTGGGCAAAAATATAAGCCCACCCACGAAAATAAGCCCCCTTGACAACCCCCTTCTGGCCTGGCAGAGCACCGCTCACTGACCTAGCGGTATCCCGAAGGGGCCAAGGCGTGTGGGGAAGGTGCTCATGTTGCTTGGCGCCTTCAGGATACCACTAGGTTGGGGAATGGCGTTCTGCCTGGCCAGAGGGGGGAAGTTGCCGGGCAGCAGCTCCCTTGTGAACTGGCTCCCAAAGAGCCGGGAACAGCCTCAGGGGAGAATCAGCTATGAGGTGACCATGCTCATGAGAAACTGCCCACCAAACCCTCTCTCCAGCTGGGCAGAGTGCCATTCACTGACCTAAAGGGTATCCCTGAGGCACCAAGGCACACAGTGCTCTTGCCCGCTCCCCAGTTCCCACGGCTTGGCACATTTGGGATACCCAATAGGTCAGTGCATGGAGCTCTGGCCAGCTGGAGAGGGGGGGTTGCATGACTACCTGTTGCGCCCCCCCCCCACACTCCGAGCATAACTTCTTCTCCGGCTTCCAAACTTCAAAACTTGGCTGCCGAGTCTTTCAGCAGCAGCCACTCTAGGAGTGCGCTCTATGGTTGTGGGCTGGCTGCTGGAAGACTCTCTGTCTGGAAGACTCTCTGTATGGCAGCTGGCCCACAACATAGAGTGCATTCCCAGAGCGGCCACTGCTGGAAGACTTGGCAGCTGAGTTTTGGAGTTTGGAAGCTGGAGAAGAAGTTATGCTCAGAGCACGGCAGGAACAGAACATGCACTCATGCAACCTCCCCTCTCCAGCAGCCAGAGCTCCATGCACTGACTTAGGGGGTATCCTGAATGTGCCAAACCGTGGGATCTGGGGAGTAGCCAGAGAGCCACATGTCTTAGCACCTTAGGGATACCCCCTAGGTCAGTCAATGGCGCTGTGCCCAGCTGGAGAAAGGGTTTGCCGGGCGGTTGCTCATGAGCATGGTCACCTCATAGCTGATTCGCCCTTGAGGATGTGCCTGGCTCTTCGGGAGCCAGTTCGCAAGGGAGCAGCTGCTCGGCAACCCCAAAACAATAAGCCATCCCCCTATAATAAGCCCAAGGCCATGTTTCGTGGGGCAAAAGAAAATAAGAACCTGTCTTATTTTGGGGAAAACACGGTATTGTGTTCTACCATAATTGAACTATGTATCTCATTTGGCAAAGAAATATATAATTATTCCTATGGTACACCAAATTGCATTCATGTTACATGTTTTTGTGAGATAACTAAAGAAATACAAAAATACTTTTTCAGATGGCATTTTCTTCTGAATCTATATTTTGCCTTTGAGCATTATTTTATTTCTTAAATTGTCCTGCTAAAATGGTTGCATTAGAAAAATATAAACCCATTCTCTTCTGGCATTTTAAATAATTAACCAGTAGTATCACCTAATCAGGATATGCATTAATATCTAAATTCCATCATCTTGATTGTGAATGCACATTATCTAATCAGTTGTAATACTGAAGTGGTTCATTGCATATCTCTGCCCTGATCTTTCTCCATATTAAAAAAAATCAACATTTGCAAAAATAATTACCATGGGGTAACATAGTTAGCATATTATAGGCAAACACATTCACAAAGAAAATAACATATTCTGAGCAGTAAAATAATAATAATGATGATGATGATGATGATGATGCTAAACTTTTGAAAATTGCAGTCCATTCCATGCCACCAATTTAATATTAATATATAGATCTGAATATATCTATCCTCAATTTTCAAGTTTTTCATTTCACCATTTTCCCCCCAAAAAGCTGGTTATCTGGATATTTTTTTTAAATCCCATGTATCAAATAACAGATTTCTTGCTGCTGTATATAGTTCTAAAGATTATTGAAACAAAGAGCTATTATTTTGTAGGTCAATCAGAAATAAATATAATAATTTTGCTCATGCTATCTGAGGTTAACTAGCTGGTGAGTTTCTCAGGGGCAAAATGATGGAAATCTGACAAAGTGGTAGGATGAAACAGAAGCTAATAACAATGTTTATGGTCTTGTACCTGCAGTGATCTTGAGCTAATACCAAGTGTTTGCTGTGAGAAGTCAAAGGGTGTGAAGTATTTCCTTTCCTTTCACTTAATTCAGTGATCCAGAACAGTATATAAACTGCTTTCAGAATGGTATATAAAGCAAAAATAGCAACACATATTTTTCCACACCTAAATAATAAATTGATAGCAAATAAAGAGAGTCAGAAAACAGGTTAGGGTATGAAATAGTTGTTTTAAGTTTCGTATTGAATCTGTTTTGGACTTAAGGGTGATAGAGAACAAAAATCCTTTCTTTGGAGGAGATTATTATGATCAAAGAGCATTATAAAAAGCTAAAAGTGCATGAAAAAGCAAATAGTAAAACTAAAGCTAATATGTATACTATGAAGCACAAGCATGTCATTGGAAACTGCTCTAGAGGATATAAAATGCAGATCATGAGCCATATACATAGCTGTCCACAAGAAAGCACAAATGACAGAACTTGCAACAGTACAAGTTACATGACGAATATACATTTGTCTGATTTTAGGAGGCAAGAAGAAGCTGCGATTTATGTTGAGACATTATGTTGCATATATTATTTTCACATTGGCACAGTAGATTCCTGTGATCACAAACCACCAAAATGTCTGCTTTTTATGCTATAATTATTATGCATATGTGATGTATATACTATCTGTATGATATATACTAGTCAATATTCCCCCATTAACTGTCTGAAATGTTTCATTTGACACAATTATACCATGGACATACAGTAATTTGGGAATAAATATGCTTTATTCACTTCAAACAATTTTAGCACTCACAGATGTTGCTATTTCTAATAGAAATAGATTTGTATCCATCTATTTTATTGCATAGAAACTGTCCGTTTGTCCAAAACTTGATGACAGAATATAGCAAAGATAACCTTGGAAAATGAATGAGCTGATATTACAGGTCCTATATTAAAAGTATCTGAATAGCTGTATATGTGATGCATTTTTAATGAAAAATATATTAAAACATGGTTAGGATTTTGTGTGTTTGTGTGTCTATCTGAAGCACTAGAGAAGCAGTTACTACCTTAAAGGGGAGATTTTTTCCTGCTTTGAGTGAGTAACATCATTTAAAAAGAGGTGATTTTAGTGCTTCAGTACTATTGTAGCCTCTCCAATGTCCCATTGCTCCCCAATAAAATATCCGTGCAACCTTATGCAGTTTATTTAGCAGTTAAACTTTAATAAACTGACATTACCAATTTGATCATGAAATTTGGCTTGAATAATTATTTAAATTCTATATAAGCAAAGCTAGTATTAATCACTAATTTTAAATAATGAAGTTTGGAGGACAGAATATTTAACCCTAAAGTTATGCACAGCATGTTATTTTACCATATCTAGCTATAAAAAAAAGTGTAGACAGAATTAGGAATTTCAATTCATTGAAATGTAGCTGCCATGAGGTAAAGTTAAATACAAGTGTCAGCTGAGCTGTAACATATAACTTTTCAAATTGTTACACCCCAAGTCAATTACTCTTGAAGTGAAGATTCTATTAATAGATAAATAAGATAATTGTGTCAAGATACTGTTTTGAGGAACAAGCTTACTTGCTTGTCTTGTAAAATATTAAAAACCAGAGATTTGATCAAGTGAACGTATATTTCTAACTAGTTTATTTTCTTAATACTTTCCTGTATGATTTGGCATTATAGGTTTGCATTAAAGTTTCAGCCCATGAATGTTTTTGATTAACATATATGGGTTATTGTTTTTTAATGTCCTCATGTCACTGGATTTTAGAGAATACAATCCAATCTTATCTTAGAGTGCTTTACCTTCCTACAAGAATGAGGCTATCACATTCCAGGTTTGAAGATTCCTGCCAAGAAAGAGACCGTCAAAGACTTAAGTGGTCTCTCTTTATACCTGTTGTCACTGATACTATTTCAAAGTTAAGGAGTGTCTTTTTCTCAAGGTGAATTGGGTTGAATATGAGAAAAGATCATTGTACTCTACTCAGCTTTCTCACCAAGGACAAAGGAGAACAAAGTATATCTCAAGTGCATTACTATTGTGATTGAAATAAATGCTTGCTTAATACTGCACTACATATTCAGTCATGACATGGGAATATGAGGCTATGTTTAGCATACATCTAAATGAAAACAGTGCATACTACTCTCCAAAACTTTTTGTTAATCTTCTGGTAAGACCCCCAACACTATTGTCTGCATGCCATTCAGTCTCCACCCCCTGAGCCTCATCTTGCTTATTTCCTAACAATCCAGATCTGGAATGTTCACAGCACTAGCTAGCAAAATGCACTTTTCCATAAGTACAACACTATATCCATGCTTTAGCTGCCATTAGCAAAGTGTCTGTAATGTAGTCATTTAGTGTACATTGACACACCTTTTCTTGAATGGACTAGAATTGTGCTAGCAGCCATCTGCATGGCTTCCGCTTCTCAAACAACCTCCTTCCTTCTCCTACTCTTCTATGTTTCATTGAATCTTCCATCAATACCCCAAAATATATAGATTTAGCTGATAGAATATCTGGGTATTTTGATGATTAAATAAACATGTATTTCAGTTAATAGCATATTTTAAAATTAGTCAAATTACCTCTCTTTTATTTCAACCAACATTTATGTTGATCTCTAAAATTCAGTTAATACACTCCCACATGAAACATACTGCCACATCTTACTCTGTCAGAGGCAGCAAATTTTACAGGTAGAATTTAGTTGCTTCATTTGAAGTTTTCTGTGGTCAGAAACCACAGTTAATGGAAAAATAATAGATTTTTTGCTGGATGTGTTTCCCTTGTTATCTGAATTATAGGTCACATTTCTAATAATATTTCACAGATTAGGTTGTAAAATTACTAGTGACACTTTACAATTGGGTTGTAAAATTATTATTGTGTTGTGTTTCTGCACATATACACCGCATATACACCTCTACATACACATACACCATGACAATTTAAGAACCACTAGTTGGATTAAATTGTAAAAACATAAAACATGCTTTATATCACACATTTTTCGGTGGTCTTTTGATAATGAAGAGAATAATTCATCCTGAAATTTGGCAATGTGGTATTGCAGAATTTTTTCAATAAAAATATAATAAAGCTGTCTTGTTATTTTCTAATATAATTGTCTGGTATAAAAACTACCATAAAAACTCTTTGACAATAATAAAATCATATGGAATAAGTGCCAGAACAGAATAAAAAAATTAGCAACAAAGCATAATTCATACTATAATTATTTATGAATGCTGAGAAACTGTGATGTGGTCAGGCCTCCTGACCATCATAAACTCATTTTAAAGTGTACATTTTGTGTAAGTCTTCCTCAACACAAGGACATAATATCTCTGTTTTCCTGACAATGTGTGATAAAGGTATGAAAGTCATGCCTGATTTAAAATATTGATGAAGGACTAGCTAATTGAGTACAAGTGAATATTAAAATGAAAATTGGAGAAAGATGTGCTTAAAATCTTGATGATTATATTAATGTGCATGCTAATGAAGAAGGAAAAATATTTGTCATTTGGTGTAGAAATGTAAAGCTGTTATTATATTGATTAATAATACTTTTATCTTTTTAAAAGAGGTTGTTGCACAATAATTGCTGATTGATGTGATTTTTCATGTTATCTGATATGCTGTTAAACGTTGTGCCATCAAATTGGAAAAGTTTTATAGAAATAATTAATACATTTAAAGTAGAACAGAAAGCAATTAATGCCATATAAACTTATGCCCACTGAGATAAGTGGTGCTGTTACAAATTTCATTATTTCTTCCTATCTTATTTTATGCTGAATTCTAGGTTTTATTGCCAAATACCTGACAGACAGATTGGAAACAAGCCGCAACTGTCAAAGTATAACAACTCTGACTATTTCAATCTGTTACATTATAATGTTCCTCTTGGAAATATAATGAGGAGTGTGTACTCAGACAGAATCTTTGCATAAGACGGATGGATTGAATTTAATTGTCCTTATTAAAAATAAGAAAGGGAATTTCTTTTTCATTCTTTACCCTAGTCATATGCAAGACGTATTATCTTGGTTTGTGAATGTTTATAAGAAAATGGGAGCTCAAGTGTATTCTTGGTAAATGAAATAGGAAAAGGAAAGGTCATGCAAATACCTTAGAGTGCTACTTCAGCATGGCATAAGTCATATATTATCAGTAATTCCCAAGGTGAAAACTTCACATCTTATAAATTGTTATAAAATGTAGGATTCTTTGGCAAGAGCCAATACAAAATGGCATAAGAATATCAGCTTGCATATTGGTAAAGATAAGTAAACTCACACTTATAAAAGATGGAAATACCATTCTGCTATAGAAATAGACACGAGTCATATTGTCAGTGGTTCCATAGCCCTAAGTGGGAAGGATGTTATCAAGAAATGCAAGCATTGGTCTGCTCTCCCAAGGTATCACTTTTAACTTTTTCAAATGCATGTGAAAGCTTTTCTAGAACCATGTGAATCACTCATACCATTTTCTAGTTAAAGAAATTATGTGTTGATGCTGGAAAAATTGTAACAAATTATCTTCATTCCTTAAAAGTGACATGTCAATACTAGTCATATTTAATAAAATAAGTCCACGGTAGTTATTGAACTTTTCTCCTGTTATCCTTTGGTTTTGGAGAAAAATCAGTGTGTTTGAAATAAAAATAAATAAGGCCTTCATAATCAATGAGAAATTACTGAATGTAATTTATAAATTATAATAGCAACATTTATGCACATCTGAATACTAATTTTTATTTTTTTCTTATTCTGGTCGCATTTTGTTAAATTAGATAAAGCACTAGATTACTCATTAATGTTATACTCTTGGAAGAGCTCTGGCTTTATGTACATAAGTCAGCAGCCCTACATATGGTCTTCAAATTACATAAGATTTTGAAAGTAGAAATAATTTGAAAAGCATATCATGAGCTACAATTGATATTTACTATAGTTTGCTGGGGAATTTAAATGGTAGAAACAAGTTTTCTGATAAAGTCATAGGATTATAGTTTATGAAATTAAAGTTACAGTTTTTTAAATGATCGTTTGGAAACTGCAATTGTGGTAAAACAGTTGTACTAATAAGGAGTCCAAGAGGTTAGGATAATCTGACTAAATAGATTAGATTCAAATTTATATGAAAATAACCAAATACTTCTGTATTTCAGAATAAAAAATGCACCTTTCCCTACCTAAAAGAGTGTGGAAATGTTGGTGCGTCTTATACTTCTCCAACCCTCCAGAAGCATTCTGCAGGCTTCAGCAGGGCTGGGAGGCAAGGAAAATCTCCCCATTTTGGTGAAAAATTGGAACGTTTTTGCCTTACCCCAGCCCTGCTGAAGCCTGCAGAGTGCTCCTGAGGGTTGGGGAAGACAAAAACTTTCTTTTTCTTTACCTCTTCGAAATCTTAGTGCGTCTTATACAACGGTGTGTCTTATAGTCCAAAAAATACTGTAATTGATAAAACAAAGATTTTTATCAGAGGAATGGAAAGAATTTTGTTTAAATAAAGCATCTTATACAGATACTGCTCAACTTATGAAGTAAATGGTCATTTAATGACTGTTTGAAGTTAGCAATAGCAATAGCAGTTAGACTTATATACCACTTCATAGGGCTTTCAGCCCTCTAAGCGGTTTACAGAGTCAGCATATTGACCCCAACAACAATCCGGATCCTCATTTTACCCACCTCGGAAGGATGGAAGGCTGAGTCAACCCTGAGCCGGTGAGATTTGAACAGCCGAACTGCAGAACTGCAGTCAGCTGAAGTAGCCTGCAGTGCTGCATTTAACCACTGCGCCACCTCGGCTCTCTAATTATAAGTTATATGGCATTGAAAATTTTACAATGGAATTTCTGGCTGTTGTAAAACATCTTTCTATTGCCCCTTGTCATGTGATGAGGATATGACTGCTTGGCAACCTGTTCACAATTAACAACTGGTTACCAGGTGGCCTATGATCATGTGGTCACCATTTGCAATCTTCTCTGCTGAAGTGTCCTGAAAGTCAGTGGAGAAAGCAGTAGGGAAGGTTGCAAGCTGCTGCTGCCTGCTGAGAGGACTTCCTCTCATCTTTGAGGGGCTGCCTGCCAAGGAGAACTCAACCTCTATGACTGGGATACAAATGTAGCTTACATCCAAAAGAGCTGAATTCAGTGGGGGTGCAGAAGCAGAGGTCAGATCCCAAACATCTGTTCTGTTCCCAGTGTCTGCCAGAACAGTTCCCTTCCACACACAGAGCTGCAGGCAGCTCTTTCAATTTCACAACCCAGTAGAACACTTAATGACCACAACCAGAAGTGCCACGATTGTAGTCATTGAACATGTGAATGTCTATATTAATGATTATGATCACTCAATGACTTATGGAATGATACCAGTTGTGGGTATAAGTCAAAAATTACCTTTACAGACTTTATTACACATAGGTTTCACTAAATTTAGGAAATTTGTCTTCCTCTAAAGGTCACATAGCTTTGTTTCTTTAAGAGCTTATGAAAAACCAAATTATTTTGATCTATGCAGCAAAAATCTTCATAGGTTTTGAGTTGGGCACAGAGCTTCCATTTCCCCACTGTTTTCACCTGCCAGTGGAAGTTATAATTTATATCTTTAAATCAACAACAATATCCTTGTAGGATACAAACTCTGAAAACTTTTAACTTCCTTCCCTTGGACATTCTGCAAATAAATCAGGATCCTATCAGATTAGGAAGAATAGAATTAGTGCTGAAATTATTTTGATTCATGGTTTAGTGTATCCCTACCACCCTATAAGGAAAAAAACCCTGAAAATTTGATTAAAAATAGGCCTGAAATACACAGAATCTGAAATGCATCTATAAAAGAGATGAGGTTCATAATAAAAATTATATAAACTATATTCTATTTTCTTTCCAGAGGATCAAATTCCACGTGGTTTTCCCACCATTGATATGGGACCACAGTTAAAAGTGGTTGAGCGCACTCGAACAGCCACTATGTTATGTGCAGCCAGCGGCAATCCTGATCCAGAAATAACATGGTTCAAAGATTTTTTACCTGTAGATACAAGCAACAACAATGGGCGCATTAAGCAATTACGATCAGGTAAGGTATTGTTACTGTTTTCAGTAATGCCTTAAATAATTCTTTCCTAGATTTTATTTTTGTTGTTTCTGTTCTTTTTCCTTATTTGTGTGTTTGTTTTATTTTTTTGGGTTGTGATTTATTCCCTTCTCTTTTTTATGTTGTTGAGCGTGTGTTGTCCATGTCTGTGTTGTAGCCATAGTCTGTTCCCAGAATTTCCATAGTCTGTTTCCAGAATGTTTTGCAGCTTCTGTTTATTCCACATTGCTCACTGCTGTGACTGTAGTTTCAATTTTTTGTTGTTTTATTTACTGCTTTTCAGCAGTATTTGACAGATCCATTTTCTCTTCTACCTTTATCTCTCATTATTATTATTATTATTATTATTATTATTATTATTATTATTATTATTATTATTATTATTAGCATTGGACTTCAGGATATGCAAGGAGTACCAATGATTATCCTCATTCAACACAAATTTGTCATTTTTGATGTTTAAAATATTATATAACAATTGTGTTTTGTGAATTGTTTTCAACATTTGAAATTCACCAAAGATTAGCCAGTTGGGACATATCTTCCTACCATTCACTGATACATGAAACACATTACTTTTTTCTTGTATACTATTTTTAACCAACATTTTTTTAAAAAACAAAGTGCCGCTACAACGATAATAACTATCCTTGGGATATACTTTTGAAAGGAGAGATTATTATTGTTATGATTATGATGATGATGATTACTATGAATTGGCTAAGAGTTTTCTGATGTATCTAGCCACAGTAGTGATTCTGGAACTTCCTTAGTATTTCAGTATCTGGATCTACAGAAGCCTGCTTTTCGTGTAGAGTCCAGCTTTAGCAGCTCTTTTTCTTTCCCTGTTTCCCTACCAGATGGAATCCCTCATCATCCTCATGCAGCTTCATAATAATATAACTAATGTTTTATAAGTTGTATGCTTTTCCCCATATAAAATATATCATATAAGGGATGGGAAATGTAACAAGCTGCTTACTTCAGAAATAATAATGCTATAAAATCAGGTGATTCCCAGAACGTTTACCTTTCTGATCTGTCCTGTGATGATGTTAAGACGTCTTGTTACGAACTTCTATGCTTGTTATCAGCAGAATTGTGTAGAGTAAACCTCTTTTAATGTAAAACTAGTGATTTTCACCTGTAACATAGATTCTTTAATATATAAAGCGTTAACTTGAAAGATTTTGTACCAAATTATAAGGAATATAATAATATTTTTATGCTGTCTCTCTTCTCTCCGTATTTAAATCTCCAGAATCTATTGGTAAGTGCTTAGTTCTGAAGCGCACTTCACCCCCACTAATTTTCATATGCAGAATACTATAATTATGGTATTATAATGCTTATTATTACTCTTAAAATGCATGGCATGCATTTTACTAACAGGGTAGTCACCAGACATGTGATAGTAGTGCACACACAATCCTTCACAGAAATGTTGTTGTATAGAAACTCACAGTGAGAAAGAACAAAACACAAATGTCACATAGCTATAGCAGACTAAGTGAAAAAAGAATCCAAAATAAACTCAGTGTTTATTTTTATATAGTCTTTAGTATAAACTCTTCCCCCAACTTTCTGTTTCTGTTTTTCTCTCTGTTTCTCCAGTATCTCTTTCTCTTTTTCTTCCCAGTTTCACTTCCTAAACTGTTGTTATTAACTGTAGAATTATAAAGATTTTTTTAGGCTTTCAGACATATATGAGATATTTTATTCCTCAATAATCCCAAGTATAAGTGTAAGTTTTGTATGAATGAAGGAACTCCCCTGCCCCTGTCACCTCACCCCACTTCCAAAGATGATGGCTTCCCCATTTTGGTATACTATTTCTAATAATCTAATTATTATGCCTAAATATATTCCTGTTTTGACAGTATAAAACAAGATTCCTTTAAGTCCTTATTTAATTCTGTAACTCTAATTTGATTCTTCTTCCAAAGCCCTAGCCTCCTTCTTCTCGTACTAATGCTTCTTCTTTCTAATCTTATTTGCATTCATATTATCTACCCAGGTGGTACACCAATAAGAGGTAAGATTGCTGAACTAACGTTCACAGAATGATCTTATTCTTTCTGTCCTCCCATCCCTTTCATTATTGTCATTTTTTAAAAATAAATGCATCATCTAAATCAGTCATCAATTTTATTTATTCCTTTTGTCCTATTTAGTTATGGTCAGTGACTTTCATCTTGTGATTTTTTTCCCCGACATATTTTTCACCTTCCATTTAAAAATGTGTTTTTTCTGTTTATTCTTTCTTTTTGAAAAAAAGGTTTGTTATTTTGTGATATGCTTCAAAGAAAGCATATCCAGGTCTTAAGGGCCACAACCCAGTCACAGCGTATCATTTGTCCCTCTTTTTCTTTTTTCTTCTTTTTCTACCTTTTTTTTTCTTTCCTTCTTTTTTTTTGGTCCAACTGGAGCAAAAAAAAAAGATCATTTTTTTTCTTCCTTAGCTGTTCTTTTTTTTTTTTTTTGGACCAAGCCAAGATGGTCTGGAGAACAGTTGCAGACATGCAGAAGACAACAAGGAATATCTTCTTTTTAACTTTGTCTTTAAAAGGGTTTCTTTTTTCTTTTTGTTCAAGTAGACTTTTTTCTTTTAAATTCAATTATATATTTATATATAAACACATTCTTCTTCCTAATACAATATGTATTTTTTCTTGGATTGACTCTTCAATGGATTTTTCGATCCTTCTGATCTTCAGGCTTTGGAAATTGAAATGTTGATAATTGAATATTCTTAATGGTATGTGGTATTGCTGGGTTTTAATCATTTTATAAATATTGTCCATGTCTTTTGTAATTCTTGTTTTGTATTTTTCTTGGGTTTTCTGACACCACACTGCTAATCCCAGTCGTGGATTTTGATGGGTGTCTTGGGGGGCCACTCCGAGGTCCTCAGCAGTGGTTGGTTGCTTCTTTGTTTATTTTTTAAACTTTTTTCTTTTTTTCTTTTTTTTGGTGCCTTCTAATTCAATCCTCTTGTTTTTCAGCAAATGCACTAAAAGATTGTAAATTGTGGCTGAATGTGTTTCTTTTTCTTACAAATCTGCATGTCTTTAAGGGAGTTTTGTTTCTTTTGATTACTATAAATAACTAATTTGTTTCCTTTTTCACTTCAAGCAGCCTTTTTTGTACTTGCTGCACATTTTTGGGCTTCTTCAGAAGAAGATTTTCTTGAAATCCATCTTGCCCTTTTTTGCCAAGTTCCACACTTTTGTATTACTTTTACCGCACACACACGAAAAGTAGAATTTAGTAAAACCAAACATGATGACCCTATAATCTAATCTCCTTTGTTTTATTTTAAAGCCATACTTCCTTGAAGCAGTCTCACCCATCTTCATTTTAATAGTCTAGGAGAAAAAGTATTATGCTAGACAATTGTTTGACAAATGCAGATTGTTTTCCTGTTTTAGTATTGATGGTGTGAAAAAAATAATCTCCTTGTTTTTTTCATCACATCATTTTTTTTGTCTGTGTTACCTTAGCGAGAAAATGAACCGACGTTGAGTGGACCTTCGCTTTCAGGGTTTTTCATTATTGTTAAGCGGTGTATTGTTAGGAGTTTGAAAAACTTATGTTTTAACAATTTCTTTGGGAATATATTTTATATCCATACAGGTGCCCTCCAAATCGAATTGAGTGAAGAATCTGACCAAGGCAAATATGAGTGTGTTGCAACCAACAGTGCGGGTACTCGCTATTCTGCCCCTGCCAATCTTTATGTCAGAGGTAGGAATGACATAACCCTGGCATCAATTCTTCATTCAGGCTCAAGGGTGTTAAGATTCTCTTGAGGTTTATCTTTTAGCAACTTGTAGTATTGTTGGCATTATGGGAAAACATAGCTGTAAGAGAAATGGTCTAAAGGCTTAGTGGAAAACACTGGGGAAGAAGAAAGACACTATTGACTCTAATATGTCCCTGTGATTTAAAGTTTGTAAGTATATTTGTATTTTTTTACAGCTTGACTTCTACCTTTCCTGCATTGGCTAGTTATCTGAATTGTTGTATTAATTTGGGGGAAGGGGGGTCTATTTTTCTTCTTCTTTGTTTATTTTGGTGTATTTAAATTCCCAGTATTGCTTGCTGTGAAACTAATTTAACTGTAATTGAAACACAAAGTATTGAGGTATGTTGCCATGTGAACTCTGTTAAAAGGAAAAGTTTTTAGTTTGAAAATTCCAGGGAAAAAGACTAGGGTGATTTCCTTTTCTGTCAACCCTATTCACTATATATTCACTATTTAATTTGAAATATTAACTGAAATATGTAATCCATAGCAATGTATTACTACCTGATCTTTGAGAAAAAGAGGAAGAAAGGGGGGGAAACTGAATTAATTTTAGTAGATATGAAATGAAGATCCATGTAATGGTTATATTTTAAAAAAATCCATGGAAGCATTCCCTTTTGTAACTTCTTGGCGTAATTCATATTATCTGAGTCTTTAATATCTTTCTGCAAAGCAAGAGTGCTAAATGAAAGGGTGGGTTAGAAAGGCAAAGGTATATTTTTGTTTTTGAAACACAGTTTTTAGCTCATGACATTGTCAGGGTGTTATAATATACAACTTCCTCAAAAGTGTTTATGGTTTAATTTGGGGTGGGTGGGAGAAAAGGTTCAGAAATGATTATGGCCTTCTTAGAAAACTACCTAATCCTTTTCCTTTTGAAAATATTAAACTGCATGAGGCATGTATGCCATTGTAATCTGAAGGATTTTTTTTCCAAATAATGCTAATTTCTAACACCGTAATAGCTGTGAAAAATTGCTAACAGAACTGAGGTAGGAAGGTTTGACTAGAGCAAGTAAAAGATGTTCAAGTAGCCATTGAAAGCCTTGATATGGCCTTTTTACTCTCTCTGTGTTTCCCTTGTTTTTCTCCTTTCCTCATTTCATTGTGTTCTGCATCAAACCCCCTACATCCCTCAGAGCTGCGAGAAGGTTGGTGTGTTTTTTACTTTTTTACCCACCTTACAAAACTATTAATTAAACCAATAACAAGGAATACAAATGAAATGAATGTAGTTGCATTGTGGCCTTTTTATTTATTTATTTTAAAGTTAGTGTTACGTTAAAGCAGAGAATGCCCTGGTCATGGCTTTTAATGTGTGATGGTATCTGATTGTTGTGCATGGTCAAAGAACATGGAAGTCTGGATGCATGCCCAACAGGGGTAATACTCCTGAATGCTTAAGGCCTTGCCAATTTGGTCAGTGTTCCTGCTTTTTCCTCCCTTCTTTCAGTTTCCTTCCCTTTTCTTTTCTGTTGTTGATGCCTGCTGATCCAGGAATGACTTTCTTCAATTAATTGCTCCTCCAAGCACTCCGTCAAGCATGAAGACTAAAACTTCTCTTGTGTTTTAGTTTTATTTTAAAAACAAAGCAAAACATCCCCCTCTGCCCCCTCCCCCCCAAATTACTCTGTTTGGGATTACAGAGTCTGCACTGCCCATCACTTGCTTGTGTAACTTTTTGTCTTTGGCTGAAAGGCATGTTTGGCTCCTTCTTCTCCCTGTGCCCCTCCCATTCACTCATGAGGCCATCAGAGTAAGCCTCTTTCATGTCTATAGACATTTATTTATTCAATCCAGTAGGAAGGTTGAAATTAAAGAAATGTTTGTCTGGAGTCTTGATCCAGCTAGGGTTTTCCCTATATAAATAACTAAAAACACCCCACATAACTCCCATTCTTATTGATAGGACTTAGGTGTCAATTTCTCTCAGTCGGGACCATGTTGATTTATTGTATTTTATCACTGAGAGGTACAGTTTAGCTTCTTATCTAAAAAGCTGGCATAATAAGGATTCAGTATTTTGTAGAACAAAAGGCCTCAATTTGTTGCTTCTCCTTTTTCAACACTTGCAATATACAAATGAAACAGACAGAATAAATGAAGCAGGAACACTGATTCTTAATCATTTTCTTGCTGTTGTGCTTTGCTTAAATAATGATTACTTTGTTAATGCAGTATCTTGTTGCTATGTGTTGTAAATACTAATATCCCTCATTTTGTACACATAGAACTGCTTTTAACATTATCCTTAATCCTGGCAACCTACTTTTCTTTCCCTTTTATGTGAAAACTATGGTATCTGGAATGCTCTACTATTCCCTCATTCTTTTTCTCCACCATAACTTGCTTCGTAACAACATTAGGCTTAATCCAGTACCTTCCTACTTCTTACCTTATCTCCTTAAAACCCCCATTTGTTTCAAATTACCACATCCTCACATTTTAAAAGTGATCTTCTCTGTCTTAGTACATTTCCCACCCAATCCTTTAATTAGTTTTATTTCCTAATAAAAATTTTCCTTTCCTGAGCATGATTCCTTTTAAATTGTGTCATTTGCTTGCCTGCATGATCAAATCAGGAACTCATACTGGCTTTGCCTTGTTTCTTCTCCTATAATTATATATATATATATATATATATATATATATATATATATATATATGTATATGTATATGTATATGTATATGTATATGTATATGTATATGTATATGTATATGTATATGTATATGTATATGTATATGTATATGTATATGTATATGTATATGTATATGTATATGTATATGTATATGTATATGTATATGTATATGTATATGTATATGTATATGTATATGTATATGTATATGTATATGTATATGTATATGTATATGTATATGATGTATACGTATACCTATACGTACATATACATGTATATGTATATGTACATGTACATATATGTTTTCCTATGTTTGTTTCGATGTCTATGTGAGGTCTTGAGGCTGCATCCACTTTTGGGTCTGAAAGCAAATCAGAGTTGTATTTTCAGTGTACTGTAGGTGATGTGATCCAAGGCTCTGATGTGATGATGTGATGCAACACATTTTTTTACATCAGTTGGCTGGAAGTGTACAGCTCTGAAGTTGATTTTAACATTCAACTCAAGCATGCTGTCAACTTTCCAGTTTTTTTCTGTACATATGTGCATAAAGAATAGAATTGTGTGTGCGTGTATTGATGTTTATGTATTGCTCTTGTATAGTTATTTAATTGCTGATCTCCACTAACTATTAAAAAATAGTATGAATGTAGTAAAAATTAATGATTTCATATATAAAGAATTAATTTATGTACAAATATATCTCTTTACTTTTCTTTTTCTGAGTTCAAAATACCAATTAGTGTTTTAAATTGTGTTTTTATATACATGTAGTCTTGTTGGAAGCTCTTAAGTTCCCAATTTTTATATGGGTCATTAGTTTTATTTGTGCTTCATTGTAGTTCGCCGGGTGCCACCAAGATTCTCAATCCCCCCCACCAACCATGAAATTATGCCTGGAGGAAGTGTTAACATCACCTGTGTTGCTGTGGGATCACCAATGCCATATGTAAAATGGATGCTGGGAGCTGAAGATCTGACACCAGAAGATGATATGCCAATTGGAAGGAATGTCCTAGAGCTCAATGATGTTAGGCAGTCTGCTAATTATACCTGTGTGGCCATGTCTACTCTTGGTGTTATAGAAGCAATAGCACAGATAAATGTAAAAGGTATGAAATTTAATTGAAGCATATGCATGTTTTAACCTGTTTTTTAAAAAAAGATTTAGTAGTAAACCATAATTTTTCAAAGAATTTTTTTACAGATTAATTACATATTCACATAGTATTAGATGTAGGCTACAGGTGCAATATCAATTTAAATATTATGTTTGAAGGTGTTTAGAATAAGACCCAAGTTTCTTCTGAAAATTAAAATTACTTCTCTGTCATCTGATTACAAGAAAAGCTGATATAAGTTCCAAAAATAGATGGCAAAAGGGTCAAAGAGGAGTCAATTTACATATCTATTCCCAGACAGTTAGAAATAATCTATAATGTTGCCGGAAACCTAGGCCAGGCTAAATGAAATCAGATATAGCCTTAACTAGCAAAATCTTGGCCATGCTGGTTAATTAGGGTTTTTTCTGATTGCTGCCCTGCCCAAGGTTGAATGTCTCTGCTAGGTTTTTGTGACAAATAGGATAAAAGAATGAATAAATGGGGAAGAGAAGAACCTGGTTGTTGGCCTTATTTCCTTTCAAGATGCAGACTGATAAAGAAAGATGAGCTGGTTGCAAAGAAACTGTTAAACCCCATATTCCTATTTATGAATACTTGGTAACTTGCTACATCCTACCCTATTTCCTTGAAAATAAGACCTCCTTAGATAATAAGTCCAATCGTGCTTTTAGTGCATGCGCTAAAATAAGTTGTCCCCCCCCCCACGAAAATAAGCGCTCCCTGAAAAAAAGGTCAAGCGTTTATTTTGGAGGTCAAAAGAAAATAAGTCCCTGTCTTATTTTCAGGGAAACATGGTATATGAACATCCAATATAAATATGTTGACTTGTCAGGTATTATAATGATCTGGCTATTTCAATTAGAGTTTCCCCTAGGTATGTTAGAGTCTGCCTTTCTTCTATAACCAGCCCAGACAGACCCTCAACATGCCTAGATTGAAACAGATCCTAATAATCAGTTTCTTGCTGAAGTTGCAAGACTATAATTTTTTAATCACTTTATTTAGAAATAGAAGATTGCATATGGTTATTGCAATGACCTTCTGGATCAATGAAGGCTTTTTCTCAGACTGCCTCCTTTAATCAAGAAGGATTGAATCCCTGACTTAAGCAGGCATTAATAAACATGGGATTAGTCCTGACCTGGCTTGGAGACCCAAGATCAAATAAACTGGTGAAGCCCATCTTCCCAATATCCTGTCTACTTCCTATTAATCTACAAACTGAAAATTAAAAAAAAAAAAGACAAGAAAGCTGTTTCCAAGATTACTTACCTAAAACTTACACCTAATTGGATTTTATCTCAAAGTGAATTCAATTGACCTTATCTGTAAAGATTACCGCTGCTCCCAATTGCCAAAAGCTCATATCCAATACATGGTGGCTCTTCTCCTGTGTAGCCATTAGGTTGTGGAATGTGCAAATCAGTGGAGAGTTATAGTTTTAATACATTTTTGCATTATTTAGGAAAAGAATATTATTTTTTAAAAAGGCCATATTTTTAATAGACCTTAATTGTTAGTTGAAGTTTGTTGAATGGTATTGATTTATGTTTATTTTATTTTATTTTTGTTCCTGTGTTTTATACTTTATATTTTACTTATTATAACTATTATAAATATATTATAATAAATATAAAGTATTATAATTATTGTAAACTTATTTGATATATAAAACAAATAAGTGCTCAAAATCCGAAGTGTGGAAATTACACAATGAGAATGTAGGAAAAACAAGAGCTAAGACATAAATCAGGATTGTAAACATAGGCAAAAAAATATTCAAAAATAGCAGAAATACAAGGAACAAATATGTTGATTATTAATATGTAGATGTCTTCACTCCTTTGGGGTCTCATAAACTTGTTGGGATCATCCTCAGCCAATTTTAGGTTTGTTTACAATTGAGCCTAGAATTGAGCCATATATTCACAATTAGAACAATGCATTATATGAAGCAGTATGATATTCTGAAAGAGCTTTTTATTTTCAATAGTCACAATATTAATTAGTTGTAATTAATATCCATTGAAATTAATGGAACATTTTAATTATGATCTAAATATTTTTATTTATTCAGGTAGGCACTAAATGTAACTAAATTAAAACCTCACTTTGTTGCATTCCATCCTCTTCTCTGATGCCCTTCCTCTTCTTCTCTATTATGTACCTCACTCCTATAAAATTCAGTATATGAGACCTGTTAAAACACATTTAGGCTTGTGTTTAAGATTAGAAAAGTTTAATGCTTTTAAAATAATTTGTTTTTCTTTCTGGCAGACATTGAATAAACAATTAATATTTTAAGGCTTATCATTTGCAGAATGATATGGGTGGCATAGAAATTACACAAACAAATAAATACATATTTTTCTTATATATTTTAATATATATTTTCTGTTCTCAAGATAACTATGGATTTCCTTAATTATTTTTATGTTTCTCTTCTATAGCTACATTTTTACCCCCAGTTGAATAAATTTTATTATATTTTTCTAGCATTGCCCAAACCTCCAGGAACTCCTGTTGTGACTGAAAGCACAGCAACAAGCATTACTTTGACCTGGGATTCTGGAAATCCTGAGCCAGTGTCTTACTACATAATCCAGCATAAACCTAAGAATTCCGAGGAACTATATAAAGAAATTGATGGAGTAGCCACAACAAGATATAGTGTGGCTGGCTTAAGCCCATATTCTGAATATGAGTTCAGAGTGGTTGCTGTGAATAATATAGGAAGGGGTCCACCCAGTGAACCTGTGACAACACGGACCTCAGAGCAAGCACCATCTAGTGCACCACGTAATGTACAGGCTCGTATGTTGAGCTCAACCACCATTTTAGTGCAGTGGGAAGAGCCTGAGGAACCAAATGGTCAAATACAAGGCTACAGAGTGTATTACACTATGGATCCTTCCCAACATGTCAACAGCTGGTTAAAACATAATGTGGCTGATAGCCATATCA
Organism: Thamnophis sirtalis; assembly: GCF_051295495.1. Lineage (NCBI taxonomy): Eukaryota > Metazoa > Chordata > Lepidosauria > Squamata > Natricidae > Thamnophis > Thamnophis sirtalis. Next base: position 74,894,905 of record NW_028261385.1, on the reverse strand, counting down.
CCACCATTGGGAATCTTGTACCACAGAAAACGTATTCAGTGAAAGTACTTGCCTTTACCTCAGTTGGAGATGGACCACTTTCTAGTGATATACAAGTCATCACTCAGACAGGAGGTAAGATTGAATATCTTATGGTAATCTCTTCAAATCAATTTTGCTATGTGTTGAGAATTGTACTAAACAATACAATTAAAGATGGTTATGCTGGGAAACTGCCAGATAGGCTGCAAGGAAGGGTCAAGCAGGGACCCAGCTTGGAGTTGTTGCATAGCTGCAAGCAGCCTCTAAGCTTGATCTCTCCCAAGGTGAAGTCTTATCTGGTCATTCTCAAGGAAAGGTAAGCTGTTTGAGGAGATTCTTATCATTTATGTAGAAGATAATAATTGTCAGTAATTGCCAAGATAAAGGCATTTCGTAATAAATGTTGGAAATGCCATGAGGCCATTTTACCATATGTAGCAGATATGCAAAAAAAAAGGGGGGGAGGAAAAGAAAAACACCCCACTCCCCAAAAGTACAGGGGGGAAAAATAGATGGCATTATTTAGAAAGTGTTAAAAATCAAATTTTGAAATGAAACACAATTCAAAATTAGGCATAATGCCAAGAGATCTCAACAGAAAATACTACAATTAATTAAGACATTTACTAAGAAACATGTTCACAAAATTTTTCACAGTATTGAAAAAGAGAGGTGTTATTGATTTTATCAGATTGGGAACCTAGGTTTGGAAACTATTCGGTAATGGCAAAGTTAACAACACAAATTTCTAACTGATGTTTGACCAAATTAAGCAAGAATATATTTCATATTATTCAGCAAGGTATAATTTAGCATTTAGTATATGATTTTTAAGGGGGAAAAGAATTGACCAAAGAACTTACTGTAAATCAGAAATACACGAATATTTGAATTGTTCACAAATATTATATATCAGTATGAGTATACCAAAAAGAAAGTTAGAAAATATTTACCTATAATGTTTGAGTAGTTCTTCTTACTCCCTTTTTTATTCTATTACTTAATAACAAAGTAATAGAGACTTTGGAACTTACTTCAGAGATTTTTAAAAAATCTTTAAAATCCTTTTTATAATTGTTAAAAACAATCCATTTTCTATTTAATATTTAAAAAGGCTTTTAACCTGTAAAAAGGTTAATTTTAATCAGTGATATAGTGAGACTAATTACAATTTTTGTAACTTTGCTTACTAATCTTTTCATCAATTTTTCTTTCTTTCTTTTTTGCTTGTTCATTTTTTTATATTCCCATTTCCTTAATAGGAAAAAAGTGTCTACATATTTTTTTTAAAAAAATAGCATTAGGAAATTTGGATTCCCAAAATATTAAAACTATTGCTCCACAATAAAAACAGTTTCCCATCTGCTCTTTTATGGTAAATTGTAGAGTAAAAAAATAATTACTTTTTATAGGACAATCCAAAAACACTTATTTCTTGGGTTTTTTTTTTCCCAAAGCTAGGTATTACAATTTACAAAGGAAGAAAAAAGAAATAATGCTAATTCAAGTTGAAGTTTAAACCAATATTTAAAATAGATGGTATAGATAATAAAAAGCCCAAAATAAGCTATGAAATAAAAGTGTATATTTAGTAAATATAAAATATTATATGGCTAATATATTCTGATACACTATTAAAAGCTTAAACTACTATAAAATAATCCATATCCAAATTGTAGACAAAATATATATCTACTGAATTTTAAAGTTATTCGTTTAACATGGTTTATGCCCTAACGTAAACACCTTTATAGCCAGAAGGAGTCACAGAAATGACCTTGGGGAAGCTATGTAGTGGTTATTACAAACAAAATTGATATAAACCCTAAAAATAGCAAACAGATTCCACATAAATAATAATGAATATTCAAGAATGAACAACATTTTTTCTTTCTTCCTTCCTATACCCAAGACAATTAAGATGGAATCACTTTAATTTTTTTTTCCTAACGTTTCTTCTTATCCTGAGCTGAAATCCTATTTTGAAACTTTGGTTGCATAGTTTGTCCATATCATCACCCTAATTGTTACAACAGATGGAATTTAAACCCAGACCACCCTAACTGATTGGTTACTTTATATTATAGGGATTAGTTCTTGCAAACTAATTTGTTTTACTTTTGGCTTCTGTTTGAATTTCTTTTCATTTCATTTTTTCAACAATTTATTTATATGATAAAAATATTGTATATATTTATTTTTAAACACACAAATTAAATCTCTGCTGAACTGTTGAATGTCCCTAGTACACACATACAGCCATTTTGTTTTAAGAAATAAACAAACTATTCCATTGTATGAATTAAAAAATAGGTTGCATTAGGTAGAACAGATTTTGTCTTCTTGTCCCTATCCTCCAGATGGTTAAAAAAAAAACCTCTGGAGAAGAAAGTAGAGAAAGAAAATTCATATCCATAAATTTTATCTATCTCATTTATAAATTCAATTCACATGAAATAGAAGTGCTTAAAAATGATCTGAAAAAAGGTATTGTGTTCATTCAGTAAGTGCTTCCTTCCCAAGTAAAATTATGCCAGCAAGGTTAATTCTAATATAGTACAAAAGAAAAAGTTACCGGTACTCCCCTCAGCCATTCCACAGTCCCAACTAAAAACAAATACTTTAAGGACAGCAACTCTTGTAACATCATTTTAAACTTAATCAGTGATGTAATGGTGTGTTGATATCAAAAACAACTACTGTATTCATTTTAAAATCTACTTGGCTGTAAGATCTGGAGTAAAATGTTAAGTCTTCCAACTTTTTTTGCTGGATATAGCTATGAAGTCGAAAATGTGTTATGGTTTGGTCAACAATTAAAGCAAATACATTTGCTTCTTAGGATTTGTAAAATTACACATTTCAGGATGAAGTCTTAATGTACATAATTATAATTCGTACATAATGTACGAAAATCTGCTATACGTACACTTTTTACATTTTCAAACTGCTGGAGAGACATTAGCAATGGGCTGTTCCTAGGAAATGATTGGCAGATAAAAAAGTTCACAATTAAGGTGATATTAAAACCTAAACCCTTTCTGTAACCCATAATTAGGGTTACAGTAGCTAACACAAACAGCCTTTGGCATTACCTCACGTAAGAGTTTACATGGCTAGAAAGGTGGTAGATGATTTACTTTTTGTATCATCTAGAGAACTGTTTGTTAACCTCTGCAACTTTTAAGATGCATGGATTTCCAAGTTGCACAATACTCTAGACAGCATCAATAGATATCAACCCATTTTGACAGATAAATAGAGGTAGTCCTCGGCTTACAACTGTTCATTTAGTGACCATTCAAAGTTACCACAGCACTGAAAAATGTGATTTTGGACCTTTTTTCAAAATTACAATTTTTGCAGCATCTCTATGATCATGTGATCAAAATTTGGATGTTTGGGAATTAGTTCATATTTATGACTGTTACTGTGTTGAGTAAATGTTCTTATATGCTCTTGTTTCAGTTCCAGGACAACCATTAAACTTCAAAGCTGAACCTGAATCTGAAACAAGCATATTACTTTCATGGACCCCTCCACGATCTGATACAATCTCCAATTATGATCTTGTTTACAAGGATGGAGAACATGGTGAAGAGGTAAATAAACTGCTATTTTTCATGTTTGAAAACATTTTGCAACTATTGCAAGATCTTTTAAATTACACTTGCATTCTTTTAATGTTTGCACAAATTATAATAGTAGACCGGCCTTCTCTTTATCCTGAATTCAAAACAACAAAATATAATTTTAGTATGGATCTCTCCGGTTTGTTTTTTTCTCCTGTTCAATCGTATTTCATTCTGCCTGAACAACTCCATGAAGTTTTTGGCAGTGGCTTGCCACTTTCTCCTTCCTGTGCCTGTAGTGTGAATACTATCATGGCATGGTTTGATAGGTACTGTTTCTCAGCATTACCAGCCAATTTTCCCAAAATATTATCTGATAAAATGTAAAGTAACTTTAACACAGCTGGTAAATTTCTTATGTTATAGATCATATTGTATACAGGTTGTCCATGCTGCCTTGGGCAGTGACAATTTGTAGCAAAATAGGTATAAAACAGTAACTTTGCAGCTAATCTTTGCATTTACAGCCTTCACAGGTCAGAAAAGTCAAAGTAAGATCATAAACACAATCACATGATTTTTCACTCCTAGATTGCTTCCAGTTCCATTTGTGTCATTAAATGAAGATTTTGTGTAACATGCAAATACCATGTGATAAATACTTGCCTTGTTTGATGTTATTTTTATGCACATTTGAACATATGTACAGAGTTGCATATTGATACCTTATCCTGTTATTCAGTTTTTGGAACAACCAGCCATGTGTCATAAACTAGGGCATGGATGACCACCTGAATGTTCTCCCATTTTCCAAGAATGGGCACACACAACTAGGGCAGAAGATGAACCTGTACAAAGACTTTAGTCACAGCCATCACCTGATTTTCAAGCAGGAGCTGTAAAGAGAATCCAGTAGCTCCCTAGTCTTAAATGGGAACATGACTATCATTGATTGCCCATCCAAGACCAAAAGTGACAAATTCCTAAATTTAGTTGCCCACAACCACTTGAATTTAGCAGGGTTTGCCTGCATCTATTCCTTTCCATCCCAATGGGTCCCAGACATAGCTTTGTCTGAGACAAAAATACTGTTCGATATTATCTGCATACTGATTATATTGCATCTCAAACTACTCACATCATCAGCGATTTCATATACATGTTAAACATAAAAGCAGAGGACATGAATGGTAGACTTACTCAGAACATTGCCTAATATGAATTTGATACCATATATTTTATTCAGAAAGTCAATCAATTATAATATATAGAAATGTAGATATATTTTGACCTAGCAGTTAAAAGCATGTGGCCACAAATCAGGAAAGCATGAGTTCTAGTCGTGCCTTAGGCATGAAGCTTTATTTGATGCATTTGGGTCAGTCACACATTCTCTGCCCTAAGAAGAAGGCAGTGGCAAACCATTTCCAATATCTTGCCAAAAACATTGCAGGGTCTGACTGTGTGTGTATGTATGTGTGTAAATTTACTTCTAAGGAGTATATTCATTTGTACGATTTACAGAGCAAGTGACTTACATTAGGTTTTGAAACTGAGCAGTGATTTTGAAAAATCTTGTTTCTTCATGTCTTAATAGCAGTTTAGACTTAGTTGAAAGAGATTTCCATTTATATAAATTGTCGATGGAAGAAATGTAGTGATTGCTTCATTTAGGACTTCACTATGTTAGATTGTTGTTATGTGGATGTGTCCATGTTGGTATTTTTTACTGCCAGTCATGTGCAGTTTTGTCAGGGTTAGTCTTAGTACAATAACAGATTTCAGGTAATATGGTTTTCAGGCATGGAATTGTAGCAGTGATATGCAGTCAGGGGTGGCAGGGGAAGCAGAGCCCCACCACTGTCATCATGAAAAGAAAAAAAAATGTAAAAGGAAAAAGGCAAGAGCTGAGGTCAGGCTGAGCTAGTTGCTGCCAGAGTCACCGTGCATGACTCTGCTTAGTGCTTAACTGTTTAAAAAAGCCTCTAAAAAGCGCCCTATACAGGAGGAGGCAGGAGAATGATGTGCCTCATCTAGTTTGACTTTAGGCATTTTATGATCACTCGAGCAGAGTTAAGCAAGGGTTAAAAGCCTAAAAATTCCTGACATAGGTGAGGCATGTCATTCTCCTGCCTCTCCCTGTAGAGGGCGCTTTTTAGAGGCTTTTTTAAACAGTTAAGCAGAGTCATCTATGGTGACTCTGGCAGCAACTAGCTCAGCCTGACTTCAGCTCTTGCCTTTTTCCTTTTACATTTTCTTTTGTTTTCATGATGACAGGCAAGAGCAGAGTTGAAATCCTCTCTGAAACAGCTGGAAAAGGTACGTGTGGGTCGGAGGGTGGGGGAGGAATTCAAACTTCATCCTGCTGGTGCGGAGCTTTGGGCAAAGGCTGGAGGGAAGTGCTCTCCCTCCCAAGTGTAGTTTGATTTCAGGCAGAGCCACGTTGTCTTTTCAAACCTGTAATCAGTGAAGCTGGGCTGGATCCTTCCGGGGCTGGGGGAAAGTGTGTGTGCTCCAGTATGGCTCTTTGACTGGCTTCCTGCTTCCTCCTGTGGTCTCCCTGACTCCCTCCAATCCAACTCTCTCTCTGTGTGTGTGTGTGTGTGCGTCTGTGTGTGTGTGTGTGTGTGCTTGTTTGAGAGAGAGTTTGTTTGACTGAGAGCGGGAAAGGGGTAGGAGAGATAGTCCAATCCAACGTGTGTGTGTGTGTGTGTGTGTGTGTTTGAGAGGGGGGGAGAGGGAGGGGAAGGGAGAATAAAAAGAAAAAAGGAAACTTATTTTGCAAAGGAGAAAAACAAATGCTGTCGCTTTAAATTGGAACTGAGCATGCCTGGCTGTGGAATTCTGGGAGTTGAAGTCCACAAGTTTTAAAAAAAATTGTGTCAATGCCTCACCAGCCATAAACCTCACTGCACGTCACTGAATTGTAGCTACATATAGTAATTTCAGTAGAGTTCAGTTTCTGTTGTAAAACACTTCATTTTATGCTTGAATATTAGAATATTTTTAATTGGAATCACAACTTAGTATTAATTTATTCTTCCTTTATTTGTTATTTACCATTCAGCAGAGAATTTCTATTGATCCAGCTACATCTTATCACTTGCAAGGCCTAAAGCCAAATAGCTTATACTACTTTCGTTTGGCTGCACGTTCTCCACAGGGTCTTGGTGCATCAACAACAGAAATTTCAGCTAGAACCATGCAGTCAAGTAGGTGCCTCTCTTTGATTTCTTAATTTTTCTTATACTTCTTCTAGTTAACAAGCACGGAAAGTGTGATTATTACATTGCAAAGAAGTCTAATCATGGAAAAGAAGGGCATCCCACCTTCCTCTTGTTCACCATAATTTATGGTACCATGCAGTGGTGGGTTCCTACCAGTTCAGCCCAGTTTGGCTGAATCAGCAAAATTGCACGCGCACCCCACCCCTGGTTCCATGCCCAGATTTGCTCCATAGGTTCCAAGCAAGAACGTCTGTGGGTAATTGCAGGATTAAAGAAAAATATATTCTATCAGTGATACTTTTATTTATCCTTAGAGAGATCAGCAAATTGCTATTCTAAGAATGTTTTTGGGAGTAGTTGCTCCTTTTTGTCTTTAGGAAGCTTATTCTGAGATCTTTTAGGAAATTTAAAATGTCTACCACTGAAAAGAAGGACATTCTTTGTTACTTAATGGAGACCAAAATAAATACCCATAGAAAAATAGTTTTTAAAGGTGGGTTATCAGTCTTCTAGTAGATAGTTTCATTTCATAACACATTTAATACCCTGTAGCATGGAATCTTATGCAACGTTAGTTCAAATTTTGAAACAATTACTTCTTTCCATATAAACATCTTGACAAATAAAGAACAAATATGCTTCATACAAAAGAAGCTCCAAAGTTTTAAAAAAGAACTTCATGCATCCTTTTTAGGAAATAAGGAAATCAGATGTTAGCATTGCAACTCTGTCCAATCAGAAATAGGGGCAATTGTGCTCCCTGTGCTAAAATATGATGAATAAAATTTGAAGAATTAAGTTCAGGGACAAACCATTTCATAGAACATTTTATTGACAATTACCAGGTCCATATAATGAATTTCATCAAATAACTATTTCTGCTTTGTTCTTGTCCATTAAACAATAAAATGGAATTTGGATGTACAAAGAAATTAATGAGACTTCTAAGTATTAGGTTGGGGGCCAGGAATCAGTTTCAGGTTTAATGTGATGTATAAAAATGGATGTAAGTAATCTAATAAAGTCTTTCCTATAATTTTTAATAGTAATTTTTCACTAATAAACTAAACCTCTATTTTAAATGTATCTATTTAAAAATAGTCACTTGAATTTTTGAGTAGAAAGGATTAATGTTGAAGTTAAGTGTATTGTATTAGTTAAATTATTTTGCCTTTATTAACCAATCAAATTTTTTATAGTCTAGTAATTTTGTATTGTTCGTGGGTTGAGTGGGTGGTGTATGTATTGTAAAATTGCTAGTAGATTTCAATTCTTTGCTAGCCAAGGTTTTTCCAAGAGGAGCTAAAATATTAAACGGTATCTTCATTTATGGTAAGTACAAGTTACAGTCAGATCCAACAGCCTTGTCACTTTTTCATGGTAGGTAAATCTTTGACTAAGACAAATGAAAACTCCTTTCTGATTCTGCATGTTTTACATTTTATTGGCCACAATTGTGTTTTAATAATTTTTTTTAAATTTAAAATACAGAGTAGGTAGAAAAAGGTAAAATTGAAAATATAGGTGCTTTTATGTTGATTTTTCAGAATTGAACAGTGCAGGAAAATTGGTCAGTGGATAAGCTGGTGGGAAGGAAGGAAGGAAGGAAGGAAGGAAGGAAGGAAGGAAGGAAGGAAGGAAGGAAGGAAGGAAGGAAGGAAGGAAGGAGAGAAGGGAGGGAGTGATTGGGATGGGAAAAGGGAAGGAAGGAAGGAAAAGAAAGAAAAAGAAAGAAAAAGAAAGAAAGAGTACTAAACATATAAGATAACCAAGATTATAGGTGTATATGCATATATACACACATAGAAGTTTCATGTTTGATGTTTTTATTTCATGAAGAATCATTAATCACAGGTAGGTAACAATAAATTGAGGCTCATTTTCACGTATTTCCCCCAACATCCTTTTCCACTTTTTAGTTAATTCATTTTCAGTTGTTTCATGTTAATAAGCCAAGGCTCATAAGTGTCTAAATACTTTATTTCTAAATTTAATTTTTACTTTTCCTTGGTTTGCCCTTTATTATTTATTTTTCTTTCTTTTTGTTCATTTTTTTCTTCAACCACTTCTCTCCTCTCACTCAAATCCTCCTTTAACCCACTACTGAAATTAGAGCCATCAGCTCCTCCTCAAGACATTAGTTGCAACAGCCCCAGCTCCACTAGTATTTTGGTAAGTTGGCAACCTCCTCCAATGGAAAAACAGAATGGAATTATCACTTCCTATTCCATCAAGTACACTGGAACTGATGGAGAAGATGACAAGCCCCATGAAATTTTGGGAATTACTCCAGATACTACACATTACCTTTTGGAACAGTTGGAAAAATGGACTGAATATCGCATTTCTGTGGCAGCCCACACTGATGTCGGACCTGGCCCAGAGAGTGAATCTGTATTTATTCGGACAGATGAAGATGGTATGTTTCTTCCACCCCATCCGTTTGACTTTTTCTCTCAATCTGCTATCTTTGTGTGATCTAAGTATTCCTTCCCTTCCTTGCTCATTTTTCCCCCCCAAAACTATTTCAACGGATATTTTAAATCCAAAATGCCTTTTCCTGCTTTTGTGTTTTTAAAAGCAGCAACAACAAAAAGCAAAAAATAGAAATGTTATGAACATCATAAAAGAACTCTTTAAAGTGCTTCCCCAATGTGCATGGCCTATTTTCTTCTATACAAAAAAGTGGAATTTTTTTACACTTTTCCTCTTTTTTTTAATCTTCTGATTTTGTTCTGTCTTTACACATATTATAAAATATTTGTATCTTTGAGGAAACTGATGCTTCTCAATTTTTAAAATATTTTGAAATACATTTTTCATATTTGAACTTTCAAGACCAATTGCACGTTGCTATTGCCTTTTTCCCCGTTGAAGAAATAATAATATAATAATGCATTTTAAAAGTCTTTTAGGTTTTGTATTATTTTGATTACTAAAATACTTCTTTGTGCTTTAATGCTTTGACTTTCAAAGCATCTTCCTTGGCTTTTGTACATTTTTACATGTTTTTCTATTTCTCTAATACTCTTTTTTCTTCCATTTTTGCATCAGTCATGTTTTTTGATCTTTTCACTGAAATGTAGAACAGTTTTGTAGTGTTTTCATTTGTATTCTTCAAGAAAGGCTTGTGGGGTCTCCTTTTAAAAAAGAAAAGAAAAAGAAAAAAAAGACATTATTTGGGACAAGTGCCTGTAATTCTTTTATCCACTGATATGTTCCAGTTCCTAGTGGTCCTCCTCGCAAAGTCGAGGTTGAGGCTGTCAACTCTACATCTGTTAAAGTGTCATGGCGTTCTCCAGTGCCCAATAAGCAGCATGGCCAAATCCGAGGTTACCAGGTGCATTATGTGAAGATGGAAAATGGAGAGCCTAGGGGCCAACCTATGCTGAAGGATATCATGTTGGCTGATGCACAGGTAATAAATTATATTCAGTTTCTTTTGATAAGAAAAGCAAGCTATTCATATGATAACCTTTTCTTTTTTTATTAACAACTTGAATGTTTTCTTCCTATTGCAGTACATTGTTGCTAAAAGAAATCTGAATGCTTTAATCTAAAACCAGATAATCAGGCTACCATACTATTTGGTGTATAAATATTATTTCTAGACATGAATATGTTGTGGTAATGGGAGGAAAAACATATCTGAAACAACTTTAAATCAAAGCACATGTTTCTTATAGCGGAAGCTCCCTTTTTCATCCCTGGTTGATGTTTGCAATTATCAGGGTAGTGTAATACCATGTTTTCCTGAAAATAAGACAGGTTTATTTTCTTTTGACTCCCGAAATAAGTGCTTGGCCTTATTTTCAGGAAGGTCTTATTATTTTTTAGGTGCAGGAGGTGGCCAGTGTGGTCAACTCATGGCTGCTGCTTTGTTGCAATATTTTCCGGGGGAGCTTATTTTCAGGGGAGGACTTATATTAGCACCTGTACTCAAAAGCCCGATTGGGCTTATTATCCGAGGAGATCTTATTTTTGGGAAAACAAGGTATTATATACAGAACTTGCTAAACTATACAGTATATTGACATTATCTCCTTTTTTATATGTTCTTTTTGATTTGGTCATTGGTTCTGTTCTGTAGTTATAGTTCTATGTAAATGCATATGATCCAGGTAATGTTAAGTATTTTAAAGTATATTAATATATACATGAAGTTTATTGTGCACTTAAATTTTTGGATTGAATTACATCAGTTTGGTTGGATAATGTGTAATATATGCAAATGAACTAGGGTTAGCAAATAATATAAACTCAGTGATATATTTAAAATAAACTGTGTTTGAAATGAATATTGATCTAATAATATATGAGATGCTTTGTTTCTATTAAAGAAAAGCCTAGGATGATATTTTGATAAATTGAAACTACACTGTATTCTTTCTTACAGAATATAACAAATCATAGAGAAACTATTTTTCCATAAGGCAAATTTGTCCATATTAAATAAGCTTTAAAAATACAGATTTTTTTAATTACATATGTTTTATGAGCTTTGGAGCCTGAAATTATTCTGATGGTATCATAAACCATGAAGTATAAAAAGCTTTTTTCATTCATGGTTAATTCTGTTTTGAAAGTAGCAATATGTAACTATCATATATCATACCCTAAAATGAATTAGAGTTGAACTACATTGTTTAAATAGAAAGACTTTACGACAGCTGTAATATTTTAAACTCCCAATTCAATAAAATTACTTTACTGACAATACCATTTTTTCATGTGATGATTTAACACCCTTCAATTTCTGTATTAAATAATTAACATATTTTTCAGTCTTATTCAAATCAATGTTTTAGCACATTTAGAACAACTTGTTAATGCTTTAGGATCATTGTGAATCTCCAGGAATTAGAAAGAGAACAATATGATTATATTGTACCTCTGTTCTTTGAACAGATTTTCCTACTTGGAAAATATCAGCCCTTTATGGCTCTAGTTCAAAGTCTTTTCTTCTTCTTTTCTTTAATTATAGAAGGAGCAGAGTGTGCTGTTGGTCATATGGTTCCATTACTGATATGAAGTATCAAGTACATATAAATTGCCTCTGTTTATCTAAACAGGTGCACTGAATTAAATTTGACAAGGTAAAATAGAAATAAGCATGGCTTAGTAGCATACGATTATAGTAACTAAAATGTAGGCTTCCATTATATCTCAACAGTTTTAACTAATGCAATCATAAAACATTGCTATAAGCTAACAACACTTCAAACTAGGATATATGTTTTTTTCCCCAGAAATATTATCCACTATTTATGTATCATGAAAGAGAACCCCAAATTTGTAGGTCTTTTTTTTTCTAAATTCAGGCTGATGATACTAGTTAATTTTCATGTGTGGTTATCCTGAGAAGGATAAAGATGCTTCAGTAGCCTACAAATATCTCTTCATTTCTTCTGTTTTTTCTTCCCAACATTCTTTACTCTCAATCAGTGGGAATATGATGATACTACTGAACATGTGAGTAAAACTGATTGCCTTCCCCACAAAGTATGATGGCTTTAACGTTTAATTTTTTGGTTGCTTGCACATATGCATGCATTAATACTTTTCACCCAACTTTGTTTTGATTTGATGCAATGCTTTTGCTTTCTATGTTTTGTTAAATTTATATAATTTGCCTCTGGATCTTTCAGTATACCCAAAATGGGTTTTTTCCCCCAAAGAAAGCAGTTACCATTTTCATTTGCTTAACTCAGCTTTCTTCAGGCCCAATGTTTTCTGTATTTGCTATCAAACAGACCTTTTTCTTTTAGTTCCTAACCTGTTATTCATTTCAGTTGATGAAATGCCATGTTAAATATGTATTTCAAATGCATTTTTGTGGAAATATATATTGGTATTGGCACAGTACCAACATTTTTAAAGCTGAGCTTTTCACTCATTATTGTTAATCAGATATTTTCATCACCATTTAAAGAGTTCCTTAATGATACTCTTGTCCAAAAAGATGTATCCAATGATAAAGCTAAAAGTCAGATTATCATATGATAAGGATGAGTTACTGGATGAAAATAAAAACCAATCAGCAAATTCAATTTCCAGCTTGTATTTTAGCTGTAGTGAAAATATTTCATTTATTTCTTACTCTCTAAAGAAACATATAAACTTACCTCCCTCAATGTTTTAAGAAAAGTTTTAAAACCTATTCATCCTACAAAGTAGACCTATAAATTGGTCAATTCATTTTGAAAACAATTATCAGTGTTGTTTCAACCTATATGGCACATTGCTTTTCAGAATTCTCACTCTGGGTGATACTGTTTTTTAATGTTTTTTCAATGTTACTTTTGACTGAAATTTTCTGAACTGAAGAATCCATTTCATCTCCAAAAGGTTGTTTCACCACAGATATATATATATATATATAACTGCATGAATTTGATCATTGTAAAAGACAGTAAATCATGAAAAGAACTTTAAACAAAATTAGCAACTCCAAAAAACTTTGTTTCTGTTTTGTTTCTAATATATTCTTTCATTGTCTAAAAACTCTTGGCAGTTTTCAACTGCTCTTCAGATGTTGAGAAGATGTACACTTTTAGTTAAAGATGGAGATGACTCCTGGCCCCTAATTTATCACAATATAACCCTAATTTAAATGAGGAAAACAAAAATGTTTTTCTGCTTACCATTTAAAATAGTGACGGACCAAATTACAGATCAACATGGTTACATTATCAGTTCAATGCCTCATATACTGTTTGTAAGTTTGAAACAAAGATTTATTTTATTTAAAATATTAGTCTTTTTCAAAACATTGTGTCAATAAATTTTCATATGATCCAGTAGTCACAATAGTGCTACTGGTTATGTGACAACTTCAAACTTTGCACATTCCTTTGAATGTTATAGAATGGATAGAATTGTAGAATGCTCATGGAAACTACTTTATGTTGAGTAATCATGCCCATTGTTAAGAATTTACTATCTTATCTTTCTCATATATATTTAACAATATATTTTTAATTGAGTCCTTTTACTTGAAGTTCAGGTTTTGCATATGGAAGATTCCAAGGAAGCTTAATAAAGTCTTATTTTCTGAGCATGAGAAATAAACCTATTAGGGAGAAAAGGAATCCAGTGTGCTTTTCCCATGCATTCACTGTTACAAAGTATGTTTTGTGTGCCTCTGAGCATAACTAATTTGTATTATTAAAAAATAGGTAGGTGGAAATTATGGTGTCCCATATTAAAACAAATTGTGTATCTATGTATTTATGGACAATAGTAAAAACCCATATCACCATTTTCTACACATGTTCTAAATGCTAATTCACTCATTGTAAAATACTTAAGTTCATAATTGGTTCATTTGTTTAAAATTTTAGTTTAGTTTTAGTTTCTACAACTGCCCATTAATATGTTACATAAAAAAGAACAAAATTGCTAAAGTTCATAATTCCCCCAATTTTTACTATTCAGAAGGAGAAACTAGTGGAAATTTTGGCCATGAAGAATTGAGTAATACTGCATTGAAAATAAAAATGAACGTGCATGCACAAAGTACATAAAACAGCATATACATTTTAATGAAACCTAATATAAGTTGTTAAAGATCAGTGGAATATTAAGCTTATAAAAATAGTGGAATTTTAG